>NW_017259376.1:124257-134654 GCF_001594045.1 Atta colombica
GACAAATGAACTCTTTCCTCGCGAATCTCGTCGAGGTGTTCGTGCGGCATAATGATCGTACTGCGAAGGGTATATTCCGGAGTTGGCGTTGACCTGTACTCCTCAACCGAAGGCGGCCGAATTGGGCTCTTTGGTAATTCTTGCGGATACTCCTTTGGCTGTTTGTATCTGCGTGAAAGAAATAGAAGAAACATTAATATAATATAGCAGATCGCGCATTTGTGTTGCAGTAGCGGCAGAACACAAGCAGCTTCGTGGCGGGTCCTCGACGATCATCACCTTTTACACATTAAAAATAGACCGATTAACTGTGATTTTGCAAAAAAAAATCAGACTCCGATCATACAGATTGAACATTAAAGTAAAAATATATTAATTGTACAGAATTAATCATATAAAAATGATTCTTATAAACTGTAACTCGGGAAAAATCAGCTTTACATGTTCAAAAGAGTCCAAGTAACAGTTATGTTCAAAATATGTTTAATAAACAATAGTAATAAAAAGAGTTCTCAATAAACAAATTAATATTAATATAAATTCAGACAAATAAGAGTTAGAACACAGTTATTATTTTTGTCTAATTATACAAAATTTTTTTTTCTTTAATTTATACAAACAAAAGATCAATGTTTGTTATTTGCAATCATTATAAAAAAAAAAAATTTTTTTTAGGATAATACAAAATAAACTCTTAAAATCCAATAATTCGCAATCAATATAAAAATTGATATTTAATTATTTTTAATAAAATAGAAGAATGCAAGTACAACTTCTCAAAACTTCGAGTGGTTCCTCATTAGAATGTGAGTACAGCTCTTCATAATCAAAATCTCCTCAAATTCATACTCAATATCAAAATTGTTACGTACTATAAATGGAAAAACAAAATAATTATAAAAACACCTATTCTATTTTGTACAAAAAGATAGACATTAATCAACTCATCGATTTTCAGAAATAATTCTTTCATTCTGTTATAAAATTTCTTTTCAAAATTAATATATCTTAGGAAAGTCGTTAGATATGTGTTCACGTCTTTCGCCATGGCTATACATCAATTTTCAGCCAATTTAATTAACAATTATGTTTTTGGAATGATTATATTTGTAATGCGATGTTTGTTTTTATTTCTATATGTTTATTGTCTTTTTGACGGCATATTGATCTAAAACTTTTATGTATCATTAATTGTATTTCTAATGCTAATCACTCAAGGTTTTGAGAAGTTATACTTGTATTCTTTTGTTTTATTAAGAATAATTAGATACAAATTTTTATATGGATTGCGAATTATTAGATTTTAAGAATTTATTATCCTAAAGATGATTGCAAATAACAATCAAAATGTTGATTTTTTGTTTGTATGAATTAAAAAAAAAATTTTGTATAATTAGACACAAATAACTGTGTTCTAGTTCTTATTTGCCTGAATTTATATTAATATTAGTTTGTTTAATAAACGTCTATTTAATATTTTTGTACATTATAAAAATCATTTCGGCTAAACATTTTTCAAACGTAAATTGAAGTCTTTTATCGATTAAAGACGATCGCCGAGGTGCAAAAGTAAGGTAGAAGTTCCAAAGCAGCGGCCAAAAATGTCAGTCGTGCTTTGTGCGAAGAGAGAAACTGATTAATCGAGAAGGCGAATTAATCATAATGGCATAATGCGATATTGCGGCGGCAACGCGGTGTCATTGCTGTGGCAGTATTGTGAAAAAAAAAACGCGTATAATAGAAATAATATTGCATTCTGACAGACTAGTGGCCGCAGCCCCGTTGCCAACGATCGGCCTGAAAATCGTGGGTGGTGATGGTGACGTAGTGATGGTAGTGTCGGTGGTTGTACGTGATGATACTCTCGATGGCTCAGACCTTTCGATAACTAGCTTTATGGTTTCGGAGTTTTGGAGGAGATTCTGTGCGTCTACATGCCTCACATCACGCGCGTCGTAATCGTCAATTTTCTTGATCATGTCACCCTTCTGGAGCGCCTCGTTCTCCGACTGCAAGCAGATCATCGCCCTGACGTTGTTAGCAATAATTATTGTCACTGTGCTAACTTTTCAATTATTATATTCAAGAAGTAATTAAAAGTAATATCAAACATCTAAAATATGTGACAAAAAGTAAAAATCTGCTTCAATTCTGTTGTTTTGTTTGATTCTATTTGATCCAAAATGTAATTTATTTTTTACTAATGTTTTATTTAAAAACTTTTTCTTAGATAAAATCCTTTTTTTTGTGAAAATTTATTTTTTATTTTTTAGAGCTTTTTAATCGTATTAATCTAAATGATTATAAACATATTACAGTAACATATTACAGTAACATATTACAGTAAATTTAAATAAATCAGTAAGATTAACAGTTCACTTATTTCTTTTGAAATTATAAGATATTGTTTAAACAGGTTTTAAAAAGTAATAATCAAAGTAAAAGAATAATATTATCTTGTTATTTATCATTATATAATTTGATGACAGATACGTTTTCAAAAATTCAAAAAAATTAATGTATGAAAAGACACTCATAAAAGAAAGATTGCTGAAATGTTATATAGAATGAGATAAATTACGAAATATTATGGGGCAAAACACAAAATTTGATAATAAATAATATTCGAATTATCTATCAGTTGATAAAAACAGAAACAAGTAAAGCAAAAAGTAAGAATATTTTTTTAACAATACGAGTTCAATCCTCAATTTTAGGCGCTTAATTTTAGGCAACAAAAAGACGTTTTTGTCATTTCATTGGAGTGTTTCGGCGTAAGCTCCGGGATGTAATGCGCCGTATTGTGTATCAATGTTAACGAGCACTAGATCGAATCGTTGATTTGAAAATTCCTTGGCAGCCTTCTCCATTTCAAATGTTCACAGGGATTACGTTACGTCTACCTCTATTGTTCCGTCGCGTCGTTCGCCAGTGCGAAATCGTATCAAAGCCAAGTAAGCGGACACCGTAACGAAGTCTCCATAATGAGAGAAATCTCTCATTCCTCCCGGACAAAAATCATTGTCCGAATATAACAAAATTCGTTATCAAATGCCGTAAAGAAAGAGATTTGCATACTTTTTTTACGAAACGCTTATTCGAAGACTTGACTTACTAGCTTTTACACTTAGGAGCATAAACCTGCTTTAGGACTTCACTAAAGTACTATGACAAGTAAATTATAAACATGATATGAAAATTATAATTGTTTCTACATAATTTCTTATATATATATATATATATAATTTTATTTATTTATAGTTTCTTTAATTGATAGTCAATTAATTGATTAATTTGCCTCAAAATTCAATTATTTATATTTATTCTATTTAAAACATTAAAAAATTCATTATTTTTTATTTTTTATATATATTTATCTTTTTCTTTTTTATCATATTTTTGTGTTAGTTTTGAGTGATTATTGTTTATGTCATCTTTTCTTTAAAGATTATAAAACTTCAGAACAAATTTAGGTTTAACATCGAAGCAATTAATTTAAAACCTTGTATGAGAATTGTAACACGATTTAAATAAAAAATTTAATTAAAGATGTGTGAGGAGATCGGGCGGAAATTAAGATAAGAAGAAGAAGCAGACTCACGCGGGTGACAACAATCGGCGTGCCCAAATCTGCGCCTCCGGCGATTCTTATGCCCCATGGCCTACCGGTGCTGGATCTCTTAAGTTTCACAATCAATGTGTGCCTTCTCGTCATACTCTAGACTCGGTTCAGTCAACACCACCACCAACAATAACACAACAAATAGCCACGACACAAGCACTTAATCAATCGCGAGATGCACTATGTAGGCAAAACGACGAGAGGCAAAAAGAGATAAAAAGGGGAGTAAGAAGAAAAAAGAGTCTCTCAGAAGAAGAAAAGACCTGCCGCGAACAGTTGCGAGCGATGAATCTCCCGGATCGTGATCGCTCTCTGCTTCGCTACTGAGATAGCAGCTGCAGCTGTAGCACTTGCCGACTATATGCCGACTTTGACAGAGCCCTGAGCGGAAAGCGAGAAAGATAGAGAGAAGGAGGGAAAGAGAGAACTAGTTGCTCAATTCTAACGGAGAGACCACCGCCTCTAGTCTCTCTGTTTCTTTCTTCACTATTCTGGCCCCATTTCGAGTTGGCGTATTGTTCTGATGGTCCGACCCGCACTCGTTTCTTTGGTATTTACTATGTATATGCGTGTGTATGTGCATAAATATTTTACAGTCTCGCCTTGAAAGAGAAAATCAAACTATTAGCGAAGAATGAATATGAACTACCGCGAGAAATCCTTGAAGAAGATATACTATACAGATGAGAAAATTCTATAAAAAAAAATTTATCTCTTGTTTGAATTTTAAACAAATTAATTGATTAAAGAAAAACAATCTTAAATAACTACACAATTATACTTCAGCAATATCAGAGTGCGCGATTGGAAAAGAATATTTTTAATAACCATTACTTCTTAATATCGCTTTTTATAATAGTTAAAACAATAATGATTTCTTCTAATAGCTCTTTTAAATCACTTAAAACAATTACTTTCGATTAATTCAACATGGCAACTCAATCTAAAAATTAAATCAACAGATGGCAAAATAAATTAAAATTTGAATCGAAGATCCCTACATGAGTCTAAAATGTAATACCATCGAAATCTAATAATTCTGGACATCATCTCTCCAAAAAATTTCTTCAGTATTAAGAAGATATAGGATTAAATGTAGTTTTAATTCTGTAACATTATGCGAAACTATTTAGCAATAATTTACAGAAATTATTAGTGGCATACAATGTAAGATGCCATAATATACAGTATTAAGATTTTATATGAATTTTATGTATGATAGATGATAAACATGAATATTGAGGAAGGATTGAAATGATAGGATAACGATATTGAAATAATTTCTATGAATAATTTTCATGCATATAACGCAACTTTATTGACTCAGTTCGAAATGTGTTCGACATATTTCATAAGAACTATTGTAAGTGGGACAATCTTATTATATACAGCTTAGTATTCATGATGAAAGCTAATAAATGAAATGCATTTTGTCGCGCTACATATCTACACGACAATTTCTTTATTCGCGAATTCGACGTCGAATTTCAGAAAAAATTCATTTGTTAATTTATTTCACACAAGAAGTTAATTGTTTGTAATTAACAGAAAATTATTCGGATATTTTATTCATATTTTCAAAGTTCAAATTATCGTTTTATTTCTATTATCTAATATTTTTTGCTATCATCATTTTAAGCCGTTTATTTAATCGATAAATTATATTTGTTTCAATGTAACTTCAGTTAATGATTTGTCACATTTTCCGCAAGATAAAGAATGACTCTATTTTTTTCCTAAGGCGAAAATGTGAAAAGTAAAAATTTTCTTTACAAGTAATGGAGAAATTTTTCACTTTTCACATTTTCACTCTAAAAAGGGATTACACGATTGCTCTCTAGATTTCTTTAAAAAACTCTACCATCAGAAATCGATAATTTCGGTAGTCAGATGATTGGAATATAAATTGAAATATAAATTGGAATATAATTAGGAAAAAAATAGAAAGGATTTCTTCTGAGTTGCATATCCTTCGTACTTACATAGGTTTCATAAAAATGGCCTATGGAGAATTTGAGAGCCATCTTCGAAAATTTGATTCTAGTCGCGTTTTCTCCCCGTCTAGATAAAACACACTCTTCTTCCGCCGTGCGAATACGTTCACGGACGACGAGAAACTTCTCCCCTATGCGGGCCGTTTCGATGCAATTAGTTTGGCTGCACTGTAATTAACGGAGACTAGAGAACCAGAGACGAGAGAGAAAGAAAGAGAGTGAAATAATGAAACAGAGGAAGAAAGAACGCGTGTTTGTACGACTTAAATTAGCAACCTATAGCGCGAAAGGTTAGTCAATCGCTCTAGTGACTCACTTTACCTTAATTTATAGAATCATTAACGCATATCGCCAATATGCGATATGTCCAACATTGGCAGTCGACGATAATGAATCATCATTTAATTATGTATTGCGAATAAACTTAAAAAAAAAGAGAGAAAAAAGATTTGAGTGTCAGAATCAGTTTAGTACATCTGCGATTTCATGGAAATCATATCAGCATTTTTTGTTATATAAAATATAATTCTAATAAATCTAATAATTCTCCTCTTGCCTCTTCTAAATATAATAAAGATTTAAAATCTTACAAAAATAACAAATCATATTCTACAAAAAATATAAAAATTATAAGAAATATGTATATCAATAACATGTATAAATGAATGAATAATTGCATTAATTGCATTGAATAATTCATTAATCATTGAAATGCAGCAATTATAATACGATGTTACAGTTATCTTTTTAATTGCCAATCATCAATTTAAATTTACGAATTTATATATTACGCATTGTCGTACATAATCGTAGATAGAGACGTTTGTTGAGTTTTTAAAAGTATTTAAAAATTTAGCTAGATTACAATCTGAAAATGATTTTATGAAAATAAAATTAAGATGTTCAAACTGTTATTTATAAATGTCAAAATGTTTTTGCAGCATTACTTATCAATTATCATGCTTCCTATGTAAATACGTTAATGATTTAACAAAATTTATCTTATATAAAGGGAGTTTATATAAAGAGAGTCCTTCGGAAGAGTTCAGTATTAGTGCGCTCCTCACCCTGATGAAGTGAACGGCAAAGTTCACGAAACATTAGCATTAGCAATGGATTACGAGACGGCGACCCTTAACCCTTTGGTATTTCTAAAGAAAATATCCGTAAAAGCCTCAAAAATAATAAAATTATTTTTAGATTTGTATCTAAGTTTTTAGATACTTCAATAGAATCATTCTTTTCATACAGTCATCAAATCGGAACTACGACTTATTTCAGATATTCCTCAGTGATCGCTCGGCTGATGACCATACGTCGTATTTCACTGGTGCCCGCGCCGATCTCATAAAGCTTCGCGTCTCGCAGCAGTCTCCCCGTCACATAATCATTGATATAACCATTGCCACCTGTAAAAAAATTTTTTAAAAGCGCAAATGTCATTCTCATTAAACATTGTTAAACATCTATTTTCTTTACTAAATTCTTATATCCTCTATGTTTTCTTTCTGATATAATTATGATTGTCTGAAATAATTTATTACTGTTAATTTTTTTTTAAATAAATTTACCGAGTATCTGTATAGCATCCGATGCCGCTTTCATTGCATTCTCGGCGGAAAAGAGCAACACCGCGGCGCAATTTTTGCGATTTACATGACCGGCGTCGCAGGCTCTAGCGACAGAGTACAAGTAGCTTCTGCTCGCACTCAGAGCTGTGTACATGTCCGCTATCTTCGCCTAAAACGATTATATGATTAGACAATATCAATGGAAGATCGCAAAAAATTTTTAAGAGGACAAGGTAATTCTTGCTTTACCTGTATCATTTGAAATTTTGCAAGATACTGGCTAAATTGCTGTCTCGTATGAGCGTATTCAAAGGCAACATCGCAACAAGCTTGCAGTAGTCTAGAATTTACGTTTCAAATCGCACACAGTCAAATATAAACGCTCGTTTGTGAATAAAACTTAAATAATTTCTTATTAATAATCTGATAAAAATAGATATTTAATAAAGTGTCTAAATCTGTCATTCTATAATATACACCGAAATATGAAAATTTGTATTTAACGCTATGTATTACAAGCAAACTTTCAAAAAGTATAATTTTTATTTCATTGATCACAAAAAGTACATCCAATAGTTTTTATGAAGCTCCTTTTAACGCGCAAAATCCAAATACAAAAATACTTAAAGTTAATAATAAATCAAGCTAAATTTTGTTATACATTCGTTATTTTTCTAAGAACTTACCCCAAAGGTCCGCCAGATAATATTAATCGTTCCAGATCCAGTCCACTAAAGAGCACATAAATACCTTTATTAATTTCTCCTAAAATATTTGCAGCTGTAACAGAAATTCACAATTTTACAGAAATTTTAAATAACTTTTTGGAAGACAAAAGGATAACGATCGATTTTAATGAGTCGATAAACTTAATAAAATGTTAAAAACTACAGTTCTTACTCTATTCTATTTGAACAAATTAATTTTATTGTAATAAATCTCTACATCTTTTTCGTATTTCTCATTCGAGCATCAAACTTACCTGGCACTTTGCAATCCTCGAAAATCAGTTCGCCTGTGTTGGAGCCGCGCATGCCAAGTTTGTCCAGCTTCTTCCCCGTGCTGAAACCCTCTGTGTCACGCTCGACGATGAAAGTAGTGATGCCATGCTGCGGCTTGTCCGCATTCGGATCCGTTCTCGCATAGACGATTAGTGTATCCGCGTCCGGAGCATTGGTAATCCAGAACTTGTTGCCATTGAGGACATAGTAGTCCCCCTTTCTCTCGGCTCGCAATTTCATGGAGACAACGTCAGACCCGGCACCCGGCTCCGACATTGCTAATGCCCCGATGTGTTCACCACTGCACAGCTAAAATTTCTCATATAACAAGAATATTTTATTTATATTATTAATAATAATATAAATAATCGTACGAGCGACATGAGTTAATCCTATTGATGAAGATATCAAAGGCGCTTCTTAAATTTCGTGAAAAAGCTAATTATAATTTCAAATTTGTATAATCCATTTGGAAATATCCAATTTATTTTTTTACAACTGTAATTACAATTTATTCACCAAGATGTATTTATTCACTAAAATATTATAAATATATTTTTTTCATATAAAACTTTTTAAGAACATTAAGCGCATATATCGAAACGAATTAAAAAAACCTTTATGATTTATATGTACAATTGTAGATATACTATTTGCTTTAATAATTGTAAATATACTATTTACTTTAACAACTTTCGAAATTACAATTTATTCGAAACTAATTTGTATGTATTATGTATACATTTTTTTTTTAGAAAGGAGAAAAGAAGGAAAAGATATAGAGACTATTGTAAAGATAAAGATAATATAAAGGAATGAGTATTTTGTAAAACAACAAGGCTGGAATATAAGATAAGATTGTAATGTAGTATAATAGTTAGTTATAGTCAATTATAGGTAATTTATTATCTATTTATAAGTTAAGGAAATGCACTGTAATAAGATTAATAGAAAATAAAAAGGATAGGATGTAGATAGAACGTGCAGTTAAAGAATATAAGGAAGATAGAGAGGTAAGTATAGATAAAGAAATGCTATGTAGAGATAAAGGGAAATAAGAAATGGGATATGGATTTTTTTATGAATTTTTTCATTAATAATAGACTGTGATAGAGCTGTGATATAGAGACTGTATAGGTAAGAGAATGTATAGTAATAGTTTAGGTTTGTAATTGTAAGATAAAGGCGGGAGAGGAGTATAAATATGAATGAATTAAATATTTCTGTAAACTAAGTCCCCTTCTTGGCTTGTATATGCCAAACTGTAAATAAATTCTATTCTATTCTATATATATTTTTTTCTGATATAAGATTCTTTAAAAATATGTACACACATTGTTTGGCATGAGTTACCTTAGGTAAATATTTTTGCTTTTGTTCTTCCGTGCCATTTCGATGAATTTGATTAACACAGAGGTTCGAATGTGTGCCGTAACTGAGTCCGATAGCGGCAGATGCTCTGCTAATTTCTTCCATGATAATTACATGATCGAGATATGTGCAACCTGCGCCTCCATATTCTGGCTTCACAGTCGGCCCTAAGAGGCCCAATTTACCCAATTTTTTCCAAAACGTCTGTGCGTCACATTATTATTTTTTTAAATTGAATCGTTGATTAGGATATTACGGAAAATAGAATTTAATTAATTCATTATGATTTGCTATTTATTTATATTTCTTTCCCTTAAAATCGGTGCATAAAAGGAGCACTTACCTTCAATTCATCGAAATTATTTTTTTGGTCGATTTCAGCAGCTTTAGGTGCCAACTCCTTTTGTACAAAATTGAAAACGAGCGAACGAAGCTAAAAAAGAATGGTGATTGTTACAAATATGGCTACAGATATAATAATAGAACACTCTGTAAAATTTTATTGAATTCCTAATATTTTGAAAATAAATATTAAATATCGATCTTTAACTTAAAAAAATGAATAAGTTAAAATTGATAATATAGCTTTTTTATCCTATGCGTGTTAAAATTTAATGTTTTTACAACGTAATTAGTTGAAGTTAAAAGTTAATTTATTTAAAATTAACAAAAATAAGTAAAAAGTTATTAATTTTTTAATTGTATTACTTAACTTTTAACTAATTAATTAGTTATATATTAATCTTACAATACCCGAAAAAAAATATTATTATGGACATATTTTATATATAATTACATATAATACATACATATAATACATAGAATTTTATATAATTTT
>NW_017259376.1:134754-154215 GCF_001594045.1 Atta colombica
GCTTATAAGATAATACAACTGCGTGTAATGCAAACAATAACTTATACAAACATTTATACATATTCATTATGCAAATTTGTTTTAACTAAATTTCCGTTGCGATTGCACAACAATGCACAATACGTAATGACGGATACATTCAATGCATATTTGTTTACATAGATCTGTTTTTGCATCAGTTTGTCTTCCTTCCTTTTCTCTCTAGGAAGAAAAAAAAGGAAGAAAAATTAATTGGTGCAAAAGTTCAGTTAAAAAGAACAAGACTAATATTGCAGAATAAGCAAACGTCGAGTATCGAGCATCTGCGCAGAAGATTATTGCGCAGAAGTTTGAATTTCCAGAGTCTTGCGCAATAATTTTCTGTACAGCTTCTTGATGCAAAATAGTAAATTATGAAAGATTATGTTTTGATATACTATTATCCTAACATATAATGCTGAAAATTTATATTTATTTACATTATATGAATTGAATTTAATGTACGAGATACATTATAATAGTGTAAACTACAAGATTCCATTATTATAGTGTATCTCGTACATTAAATTCAATTTCAGTAAAATTATTAAACATTATTAAACATATATTATGCTCTGACGCTGCCATATAAAAACATCTTATATAAGAAGTAAAAGCAAGAAATCGATCAATCGCAGTCAAATGTGAAAAAAATAATTGACCGTGATCGATTAATTTTTCATACAGTACAGAAAGATTGCAGAAACATTACAGAATAATTTTACTGAAACATTGTAATATTGCATGGTGGTTGCAAATCATTGCTGCAAGATTCCAATAAGAGTTAAGATATCCATTTTTTGTTATATTGCAACGAAACGTTCCGCAATACTGCAATGTAATGTATTTGGAAATTTCTTACGAAGATTCTAAAATGAAAACTATTTTCTATATATATCTCACTAACTTTAATTTTTTTACAAATTGTATTTCTAGTGATATGTGCTTTCTATAAAGCAATTTTTTTTTATGATAAAACCATAAAATATTCCAATAAATGTACTATTAATTTTAAAGAATAAATTTATTCGTAAGGATAAAACATGTATGTATGTGCCTCGAACAAATATACAAACATTATCCACATTAATATTAACGTAATAATACAGTCGCTTGGTAAGTTAATCATGGATTAAGTTAATCGCGGTGATTCTTTTTAATTTGAAGCCATTCCGAATCAATTGAAATTGATTAAAAAATGACGGTATGAAATTTATCAATAAAGTTCGGGCGCTGGTTTATTTTTACGTTCACATCAAACATACAAACATTATCAATCACAAAATTAATATTTCGATAAATCGTTTAGCAACTTAATTGCTTATCATTTTATCTAATGCATTAATTGTATCTAAATTCGATATTATACAAAATCTTTTAATTTCATATTTAAAATAAATATAAAACTTAGCTAATGAAATGGCCATCAAATAATAGATTAATAAATTTTTTATTTAAATATAAAAATGGATTATATTAATTATTCTATTATAAAAATGGCTGTTAAACTAAAAGACTACTACATAATTAGAAAAAATTATATTTTTATGTTATTATTGTAACAATTAAAGAATTATAGTTTTGCAACGTTTCTGGAATATTACAGGCATATTACTGACATTTTGCAGACATATTGTTAATTTATATCTCTGCAATGTTACATTGCAATCTACAATATTATAACATTGCAGCAATATTGCTTGAATCTTCTGTGCTGTATGGATTCTTATTCTTACTTCATAGCGCATAATGCAAAACATTTTAGAATAGGGAATAGATATCAGGAATAAATATTAAGTATTTCAACTTATTAAAATCTTTTGAAGGTTGAAATTTTAATATTCTTATTCCTAATATTTCCTCTATTATGCGCAGGGCCTATGATCGATCTAATTGCTAACCTCTTTCTGTTCGTCGTTCAACCCAAAGACACTTTCGTCAATTTTGCAATAATTCGATACGTGACATACGCCAATTTTACCGGCGTGATTCGCAAGGTGCCGCGAAACAATGAAATATCGCGACAAAAACATTATATCTCTCGTTGATCGATATTAGAAATATTTTCGAGCAATAGTGATTTAGAAATACTTTACTCGTTGCTGAAGGGGAAACACTTGTGAACACACGCGAAAATTTTATATTATTTGTAAGAGAATTAATAAAAAGTATTTATAAACGTGTTATTATACATGTGTTATTATAATTAAATGATCTTAATCGATAATAAAAAAATTGATAAGAGACACTCGTCGTAGGATAGACTTAAGAATTCTGAAATTCTGAGTTCGCACTGAATGATATGAAAACGCTATACGTGTAATGTGCTGGAGATAAGTGTTAAAGAAGGGGACATAAATAACCAAGGCATAAATAACCAATAAATTAATTAAGTTTGTGATAACGCTCATGTTATTGTAGTATAACATCATTGGTCTAGTTTCCACTGAGAGTTTAAACTGGATCAGAATGTAAAAACCAACCAACTCCCTGTTGTTCGACTGTAACAGGAAAATACTCGACTAGTTGGTTCTTACATTCTGATCCGATTTAAACCCTTGGTGGAAACTAGTCCAATGTAAGAAGCTCCATACAATAAAAAAGAAATCAAAAGGAATGGGGAACAGAAAAAAACAGAGAATAAGAATTTTAACCTTTCAAAAATCAACCAATCAAAAACTGTGTATTCCACAATATGATTTCTGATAGGTTCAAATTCTTATTCTCTGTCTCTGTTCCCTGTTCCTTAAGAATACGATCAACGCGATGCTGCAAATGTTTTGAAGCATCTTTTAATGGTCAGTTTGTAAAATTCTTTCTTCTAATTGTCCATGCTTCTAATTGTCAAATGCTTCAAAGCATTTGTAACGAGACTTTGACTACCTTTTATTGTGCGGAGTTCCTAAGCAACGTGAACAGATCTTGTGTTAGCCAATAGCCGGTGAAGATTGTTATCATGATTATTATTTATATTCTTAAGGTGCATTCACATGCAAGTGTCAAGCAACCAATCAACGAGGCGATTTTTACAGTGATGTAAAAAATATTTTTATATCACTGTCCGTATCGCCCAACTGATCGGTTACTGCTTGATGTTTGATGCTTGACGCTTTGATGTGAATGCACTTTTACATTATGAGTTTGTAGCATAGTCGATGAGTTTGCTAAGCACATGGCCGGCTTTTTTTAGTATAGGTGAAAAGTATCAATTTTATGTAATATAATTTTCATATTCGTGAAGAACAAGACGAATGAAAGAATGGAGGTATGTAAATGTGTGACGCTCATTTTTCAACTCGTGTGTGTGTTGTGTGTATATATATATATATATATTACACATTCTGAAAAATAAAATTTGAATGGAAATGATGTTATTTTCTTATCTCTTTCTTTTTTTAAATAATTGTTGAATGAATTTGTTTTTTATGCATCATATAAAATGCATAAATTATAAAAAGATCATTGATGGTGCAAATGCATGTACTGTATATCTACAGTGTACTTAAAATTATAATTCTTTAACTTCATCTTCACATGTTAGATAGATTTGCAAATAACTATTACTAATTATTAAATTATTCTTAATTTTACATATTATCAGGATAAATGGAAATTAGTAGATGCATTTCTTCGGAACAAAGGTTTAGTAAATCAACATATAGATTCTTACAACTATTTCATTAATGAAGAGATCAAAAACATTGTTAAAGCAAATGAAAAGGTTCAAAGCGACGAAGATTCACATTTTTATTTAAAGTAAGAGCAGTATCATGTACTTTCGAAAATTGCAATTGTAGAAACATCACAGATTCTTAACAGATTTTTTTTCATATTCCAGATACTTAAATATAAAAGTAGGCTTACCTGAAGTTCAGGAATCATCCAACTCTATTAGGACTATACCAACTACACCACACGAATGCCGCTTAAGAGATTTAAATTATTCTGCCTCAATTTTAGTAGATGTTGAATATATAAGAAATAATCAGCGGATAATAAGACATAATATGGTTATTGGAAAGTAAGAACAATAAATATAAAATATATAGTAATAGATATGTAAAGTATTAAGATACAATAATATTATATAATTGTAAATGTTTACAGGATGCCAATAATGTTGCGCAGTTCTAATTGTGTGTTAACTAAAAAGTCTGAATCCGAGTTAGCCAAAATGAACGAATGTCCACATGATCCTGGTGGTTATTTCATCATAAATGGCCAAGAAAAAGTTATATTAATACAAGAACAAATGGTTAGGAATAGAATTATTTTAGAAGAAGATAGTAAAAACTGTGTTGTTGCGGCGTGCAACAGTTTTACTCACGACAAAAAGACTAAAACTAATGTTGTGGGCAAAGCTGGAAAATATTACATAAGGCACAATATGTTTCAAGACGACATACTGATCACTATCATTTTCAAAGCTATGGGTATCGTAAGTGATTTAGAGATCATGCAAATGGTCGGAACACAAGAAACATATTTGAACAAATTTGCAGCTAGTTTAGAAGATTGCCAAGAACTGGGCATCTTTTCACAAAATCAAGCATTAAAATACCTCAATAACAAACGAAAACAAATGAGATTCCATGTACCAAAATCTCATGTCACTGATGAGATGAAAGATGTATTAGCAACGAATATATTATCTCATGTACCTGTTGTCGACTTCAATTTCAGACCGAAGGCATTGTACCTTGCCTTAATGATCAGAAGAGTTATAAATGCGCAATCTGATCATAGTCTGATTGATGATAAAGATTATTATGGTAATAAACGTCTAGAACTAGCTGGCTCTCTTCTCGCTCTAATGTTCGAAGATTTGTTTAAAAGATTTAACTGGGAACTCAAGAAAATTGCCAATAAAAATATTCCCAAGATTAGAGCAGCACCATTTGATATTGTTAATCACATGAGACACGATCTCATTACCAATGGGCTGGCTTTTGCTATATCATCGGGTAATTGGACAATCAAGAGATTTAGAATGGAGAGGCATGGTGTGACACAGGTGCTATCACGATTGTCCTACATTTCGGCACTTGGCATGATGACGCGAGTCCATTCTCAGTTCGAGAAGACCAGGAAAGTCTCTGGTCCACGATCATTACAGGGCTCGCAATGGGGCATGTTGTGCCCGAACGATACACCGGAAGGAGAAGCTTGTGGTTTAGTGAAGAATCTGGCTTTGATGGCTCATATCACTACGGAAGTACCAGAAGAATCAATAATAAAACTGGTGCTTAATCTTGGCGTGGAGAATATTTATACTCTTGCTGGAGAAGAACTAACTAGCGAAGATATATATTCCGTTTTTGTGAACGGTATCATGGTGGGCATCGTGCAGAATCATAAGAGACTGGTACATCAGTTCAGATTGTTGCGCAGGAGGAGATATATTAACAGTTTCGTATCAATATATACGCAACATCGGCATAAATGCATTCAAGTCAGTTCTGACGGCGGGCGATTGTGCAGACCATTAATCATCGTTAAGAATGCAAAATCTCTTGTTAAACCAAAGCACATAGAGAATCTTGAAAGAAGTATCACATCATTTGAAGACTTCCTTTATGATGGTAATAATTCAAACTAATTTTGTTGCATTTACATAGATATATTCTTTTGCAGCTACATAATTATTCTGTTATTCATTACGTTAGGATTGATAGAATATTTAGATGTGAATGAAGAGAATGACAGTTTAATCGCATGTACGGAATCGGAAATCAATGAGAACACAACACATCTGGAAATCGCGGAATTCACTATACTGGGAGTATGCGCAGGATTGATACCATACCCGCATCACAATCAGAGCCCGAGAAATACTTATCAATGCGCTATGGGTAAACAGGCCATGGGGATCATAGGATACAATCAACGTAATCGCATCGACACAGTAATGTACAATTTGGTATATCCGCAAACACCTATAGTGAAAACTCGAGCAATCGAGTTAATTAATTACGACAAATTGCCAGCCGGTGAAAATGCGATTGTCGTTGTAATGTCGTACAGTGGATATGATATTGAAGATGCATTGATCTTCAATAAAGCTTCCATTGATAGAGGATATGGAAGATGCCTAGTATATCGAAATGCAAAATGTGTATTGAAAAAATATGCCAATCGAACGCAAGATACAATCATGGGACCAATGCTAGATGGTAATACTAAGAAACCTATAACGAAGCATGAAGTACTTGATGTCGATGGAATTGTTTTACCCGGTGAGATGGTAGAAAACAAAACCGTAAGTATTGTCTGTTTGAACAATATTAGATATTCCATTATATTGTACTTAATATTATATTATATTATACATATAGGTAATGGTAAACAAGTCGGTTCCAACGCCGAGTGAGAATATTGGTCCAGTGAGTTCTGGCACTGTACAAACACAAGCAGTGGAATATCGGAACGCAGAAATCCCGTTCAAAGGCATGGTTCCAGCATATGTGGAAAAAGTTATAGTAACTAGCAATGCAGATGATTGCTTTTTAACAAAACTGTTACTAAGACAAACTCGAAGACCAGAAATCGGTGATAAGTTCAGTAGTCGCCATGGACAGAAGGGAGTTATAGGTATAATTATTTTGCACGCGCACGATATTTCGTATTATATGCAAGAGAAATGTACTAATCTCCGATAATGTCCATTTAGGTTTAATTGTAGACCAAGAAGATATGCCATTCAATGATCATGGAATATGTCCCGATATAATTATGAACCCGCATGGCTTTCCTTCTAGAATGACTGTTGGTAAGCTAATAGAGCTACTTGCAGGCAAAGCTGGCATCGTAAATGGAAAATTTCATGATGCAACAGGTATATTTAAAAAAAAAATGACTAATATATTTAATGTTTAATGCTATGTTTAATATTATTATTTTCATTTGATAGCATTCGGTGGCGCCAAAGTGGAAGATATCTGCGAAGAATTAGCGAAAAATGGTTATAATTATTTAGGTAAAGATTTCTTCTACAATGGCATGACTGGGAAACCACTAATAGGATATATCTACTCTGGATCAGTAAGTTTTTCTCGTGGATAAATAGATTGTCATTTAAATTGATTTTAGATAAGAAATTTATTTTTAAAAAGAAAATAAATAAATATATAATTTAATTTTTTTTGTATGACTAGTAAATACATTGTTAGAAAGCATGTTTTTGTAAGAATTCTATCCATCTTAATTAAAATAGTAATAGAACATATATATATATATTTAAAATTTTTATTTCTAACGCAGATAAATAGAACATATTTGATATTTCTTGTGTAACGTTAAAAATGTGGTTTGTAGGTTTATTATCAAAAATTGAAACATATGGTGCAAGACAAGATGCATGCTCGAGCCAGAGGTCCAAGAGTAGTCCTCACACGTCAACCGACAGAAGGACGTTCTAGGGAAGGTGGTTTGCGATTAGGTGAAATGGAGCGAGACTGTCTGATCGGTTACGGAGCTAGCATGTTATTAGTAGAGAGGCTCATGATATCGAGTGATGCTTTTAAAGTTGATGTTTGTAATAAATGCGGTCTGATAGGATACAACGGTTGGTGCCAGAGGTGTAAATCCAGCTCTTCCGTTTCTACGATAACGATGCCTTATGCTTGCAAATTATTGTTTCAAGAACTGCAGTCCATGAATGTAGTACCTCGTTTATCTTTAAAGGATTATTGTGATTGATTGTATGTTATAAAGAAATATAAATGTAATAAGAACATAAATAAAGATCACGTTTTAGTAATTTTAAAAGGAATTCAATAAAATACAAGAACAGTTTGGATTTGGTTCAATACACACATGGACACAAAGTTTTCACAATTTTAGATTTATTTAAATCTTTCTAAAATAAAAATTATATCTGTTATCTGTCATATAAGAACCTATTGCGAATTATATACATAAATAAATTGTATATATTTTGGAAGATATACATTGGTCTTTGAGGTTTGATTATTGAAGAATATATCTCCGCGTGTTATTGTAAATGCTCAACAAATGTTTTGTTACATATATTATAAATAGTTGATAAATAGATTCTTAACACGGGTTACATTCACAATAAAATCATTCACTACTTTCAACTTTTCAATTAACTTTTTACAAATCGAATACGTGGATTGAGCTCGAACTCAAATTCCATAAACTATAAATTGGCCACTCTTATACTCTATATATCTATATATCTATATATATATATATGTATGTATATATATATATTTTTTTATATATACATATATATATCTTAATAAATGTTTAATTATTAATACGCACCTTAACATGTGTTCAATTATTGAGATAAATCTTTCCATAAACTATATGTAATATATCAAAAATTTTATAAACACTACTTATAAATAACATTTTAAGCATTTCTTTTAATTATTCTCTATAACTTTAAATGTTATAAGAATTCCGCAAGTAGATGAATTTTTGGATTTTCAATACTGTTTTTACTTTGTATAAGTCGTAATTCGATTTTCCTGGCTGATTGTGCTTCGGTATCTATATACGCTGCAAATAATTGTTTGTTAGGAATGATACTGAAGTATTTTTTTCCTATTGTAGAAATATTATTCACCTTTAGAATATTCATACGTATTAAGCAGCACGCTATACAGAGAATTAATAGTTTTTTCCATGATGACTTTCATGTCATTTTGTAAGTATACGTGGGCAAGAAATAACGCGGTAAAGAGGTCTCCAGAACCCGTGAAAGTTGCTGGTATTTTAGGAATATCTACTTTTATTAATGTATTATCTGAAATAAAGAAAGATAATGCAAATCTATAATCAATTCAAAGTTCGTTTTATCTTGTAGTGCATCAACCTTTCGCTGCGCTCACTACTGCCGTCAGTTTCTCGCTAAGATCAGTTGATGATATAGCTACAGTTTTTGGTCCATTACGATGTAATTTTTTAATAGCATTTTGCAATTCACTCATATTAGTGATTTTTTCATTTGTAAGTAATCTGAAAAAATAAATAAAAGCAATACATAAGTGATCATCAAGAGAAAATACATTAATTTTTAAAAGTTATTAGCAATTTATGCAATTGTAATAATGATCAATCATCAATGTATATAAATGGAAATTAATACCACTTTGTATATTAAGTATCACACATACTCTAATTCAAATTGGTTTGGAGTTACTATATCCGCTAATGGTATTATCTCCTCTTTGTAAATGTTTTTCAGTGGTTCTGGGACATACATCTTGCCATTGTCACCCATAACAGGATCACAAACTAATATAGAAAACGTATAATAAATATAATTCATGAAAAAAAATTTGATCATAATTTGACATAAAAATTATTGTTAAAAGATAATGTACCATATGTAAGATTTGGATTTTTGGCTTTCAAAGTTGTGACTAGTAATGCCACTCTTTTCAAAAAGGAGGCAGAACCAATATATCCAGTTAACAAGTGTGTATAATTGTCTAAGCCATTTTGCGCTAAACCGTCAACTAGGTCCTCTAAAGCAGTAATTACATTAGATATATTTCATTATTGAGCATATTACATCATTTATTTCCCAAGTTTTTACCTAAATCTTTATCATTGAGTACTTGGCCTTTAAATGTTTTGTAACCAGTATGATTGGACAACTGTACAGAATTAATTGCATCGACCTCAAAGCCTAATAACTAATAGAAACAAATTTTTCTCTTAATATCAATACATAAATTTTAAACTTAATACATATTATTAATATATAAATAATATATTAATATATTAATATATAAATAATATATAAATTATAAACTTATTATATAAATTATATACTTAATATATTAATATTAATTCACTCGTGTTTCAGCAAGTATATAAAATTATTTGTTCTACTTATTCTAAAAATTTAAAAACTAGTCTAGACAGTAGATTAGCGGAAACAAATTAAGCATCAGCATATATATTATATTTAAATCGGAAAGAAAAAATACCATAAAACATAAAAAAATACCAAATTAATTTCTAAATTAATATATAAATGCTAATATAATAATAAGATTTGTCATCGTCATTGCATCTGGAATTTTTTTATCTCTGATGAAAGCATTTTATCTCTAAAATATTTGTATCTTATCTGCAATGTTTAACATGTCTTTACGATCATTTATATTAAGAAAAAATAATGAGATATGGGATCGTGGGATTCGCGGATTTGCAACCGACAATTCATGAATTGAAGGAGAAGGATCATCGATGGGAATTTGATGAAAAGACAGTTGTAAAATTCTTCTATAGGATTCACCTGCAACGGAAAAGTAGCGCTCTTATTGCCGACGTAGCCTGACACTACATGACTCTGAATCGAAAGAATACGCGGCGTCTTCATGGAATGCATAATTAATCAGTTGATTCGCGCTTCTGATACACTTGCCACAATTTCCGCGACTTATAACAACTGGCACCTGCTGTTGCGCTATCTCCTTCTTTCGATTGATCTTAGTTCCTGCACTGAGATTGACGTAACCAATTGTAATTAATCGTAATTCACAAACAAAAATTAAATATAACAGGAACTTTGAAAAATTGAAGATAATGAAACCACAGAGACCAGTATAACCAGTAAGGACACTCAGTGTCGGCACCTTTAATCTCTGTGTCACAGTCACATGAGCATCCGCCATGTTAACGTTTGAAAAATCCAGAACTAAAAGAAGATATAATGCGAGTCCATTGTTTTGCTCTAAAAAACATAATTAAGGATGTCGTGTAAACGTAGTCAATGTAAAAATATTATCTTTTTTTACAAAATTACATTTGATTATGTTTAACGTAGCATAAACTACTTACTTTTTTGTAAATTATAAAAATTTACCTTACGATATCTTTGAGATAAAAAATTTGAGATAAAAAACATTGTGAATTTTTACTATTATTATTGCATTGTTTAATACTGCACGTAACATAATTTTCCTTTTTTTATCCATTTTTTAGAAATATTTACGGCGTAACTCTTAAATTATCTTTTTTGCCACGGATGTCTGCTCACACGGGATCTGTATAATATGTACGTTTTTGTCATTTTGCATTTCATTGGATCCAGCCCAAAACAAAAGCTGCGTACCTGCGCGAACATGCATTTTTTCGCTGAGTGTCTCTACTGATTGTACTATGATGACCTTCGGACCGAAGCGTTCTAAGCAAGAACATTCACCCCTGCCGAGCCATTCAAAAAGAGTACTTTGTTACAGAATACTTTGGAGTCTAGGCTGTTCTATAATTTGTACTGTATATATTAAATAACTTCAAGTTAATACTTACGTAATGTTTACTCAATATAATGCAGTGATTTAACGACAGCGAGCCTTCCCCTCGATTCTGACATTTCTTAAATCTGTTTTTTTTTAATTACGTTACATTATACATTTGGTACTTAAAATAAAATAAAAAATATATTATTATATATATCTCTTTTGTATAATTATATCAATAAAATATATTATTAGATCTATAAAAAGTATTTAAAAAACTGAGAGTAAATGACGCGATAATGATGTGTAAATAATAAACAAATAATAAAAACAAATAATAATAATGTAAAATATATTTACTTCTTAATTATTATTTTTTAATTATTATATAATAAAATCAGATATTAGAAAGAGAGGAAGATAAAAATTACAAAAAATTCTACTGTAAAAAAACAATCAATTGTATAGGTATTTGCTTATATGTTTTATATAATCTTTCTCTTACTCACTTTGTTTTAAAAAAAAGTGTTATATTATTATTAAACTTAATTTCGTTATTATTGAAATTATTGGAAAATATTTATATTGATATGAAATAATATAATTATATATTTAATGGAACAATATAATAAATAATGATAAAATAATGATGAATACTGATAAATAAAATAGCGTATAATACTATAATAATTTATTTTATTTTGCAAATATAAAAAATATTATAGTGGAAATAAACTTTATAAAAATTCTTAATTATTAAGCTTCTTCGCAGATAAATAATATCTACATAAAGAGATATAATAAAGAAAAAAAAATTTATAGAATATCTGAGTGATACTTTTTTAGATCTTATTTAGCCTTCTTAATTTATTAATTCATTAATTTTTCCTTAAATTAATTTTCTTTAAATATTAGTATACGCTTTCGAATTGTAAAATCATACAAAATTGTATTATTATTCAGCGATTTAAATTGATATTCTTTTACATTTTTGATGAACTGAAAAGATCGAGAGATTCCACTAAAAGATGATAGTAGTGTCTGGTGAGATTTTAACTCGCAACCACGCATCTAAACTTCTCTGCATCTATGACCAGCTGCATGGTGATTTCCTAACCTAAATATGCATACCTGGTGGCCTTGCTGTACCCGAGATCATTCGCGATAATTGTTTATTCTCGCGATAACGCTACTTATTCCTGCACCCGTTTGCAACGTAAGTCATACAGAGCAATTGTACTTTCGTGCGAATGTCATGATTGTCATGAATCGACGAGCCTGAATCATCATTGCGGATTGTCCCCGATCACGACAATTACATAAATAACCATTTTACAGATTAATGACAATGCTGCAGTTCAGCGCGATGCTGTACACTGCGACTGCCAGGATCGCACCTCGCTCATCCTGGCGTTTCACTGCTCTTGTGGCCTGTAACTCCAGTACGACAGTCACCGGCGAGCAATCCGCTGCATCTGTGACTGTAAAATACAATTAATAGATCTAATAATTTTTCTTTGATAAACTCAATTTGATAACAATCTTCATGTTTCATTCACAATTTTTTTGGAAAGAAAGACTGTATATGGCTTTTTGTTTAGGAAGATAACAATGCTAATTTTTCAAAAATACAAGCCATGCAGAAAGAAAAGGAGCAGCAACCTAAGGATATGAGTTTCCAGACAACATTTCATATGACAGAAGAAAGAAACAGTAGGAAGAAACAATTGAATGACAACAACACAGTATTTTTCAAGCAATTTCAAGCTGCCAAGTCTGTAAACGATTTGTTGGACTTGGCAGTATTACCAAACCTGTCTATAAATAATGCTCTGAAGCTAATATCGATCATAACTAATCAGATAAATAGTGGGAAATTACAGATCTCAGACATTGAGATTGATGAACGATTTATTCACCTCAGGAAGTTAGTTAAGAGTGATGAGAGTAGTGAAATGAAAATTCATAAAACAAATGATTTTTCTAAATACTCTCAGTTATCCACATCTGCAATGATTACTGTGAGTATGAGTATTTGTAAAATTTTAACATGTATAAAAGTTGATAACATATATAAAAGTATATTTTTATATGAGAATCTATGCCTGCAATATTTGCAATTATCTATATTTGTATATATACAATAATTACAGTAGCTACAATGTATATTGAATATATGTATTCACATGTATTTTTATATGATGAAGGTGATAACATCGTTGAGAGAAAAAAAAGACAGAAATACTCCACTATTAAAGATGTTGTCGTACAATATTGTCAAATATAATATAGCATTAAATTTGAACCAATGTGCGACTTTGTTGTATAGTATGGTTATACTTAATTTTCCAGACAAGGTATGCATATCACATTTATATGAATATATACATGAAAACAGAATTTATCAGATTTGTGAAATATAACATATGGAATAGGTCTTGTTAGATAAAATCGCATCTGATTTACTGAAGTGTATACCAAAAAACAAGAACGCTGCTTTAAATAAATCCATAATAACATCATTAGGATTTCTGCGTTACAAAAATACGGATATACTTGATGCATTCTGTAACACCTTATTTATGAAATCAATAGATTATAAATTTCTGGATTATTCATCAATATTACAAACGTTTGCGGCCCTACAGTACAAATCCCAGAAAGCAAACTCGTTTCTCGAGGTATATTGAGAGAATTTCATAATGTTTCTATTTTAAGTATTTGAAGTTTCTCTTCGGACGTAAAAAAATTTTATTTTCTTTGATACAAATATATATAATTTTTTTTATTATTTTTGTGATTAGAAATTTGCAGAATATGTAAGCCCATTTGAAATGTCTTGGATTGAATGGCTGGATGTTACTTGGGCCTTAACAGTTTTAGATGCAGTGAAACCACGACACATACAAATCCTACTGGACCCTGTATTAATGGAAAAAAACGGTTTGTATCTACTTAAATAATGTATCTAAAATTTATTTTGTATCTATTTTACATTGTATCAATAACATTAATTTCTTGTGACTTTTATAGCCTTTAATCAGTTAAATATAGCAAAGAAATTAAAATTATTAAATATCAACGCTGTTGCACAGTTTGTATTGAAGGATTATGAAGGTATACATTCGGATCTGTACATATTTTAATATATTAATATTATATATTTTCAATAATTCATTGATATTTATATTGTTTTAAATTACAGGACCTTTTTTAAAGAAAAATTCAGAATTTAATAATATATCTATAATTAAATCAAAGGAAAAGCAAAAGTACACAAACGTGTTATTTGAAACATTAACAGAAATGTTATCATCTTCGTCTTATTTTAAAATAAATTTAGATACAAACATGGGCTTTTTATTAGGTAAGTTTTTTCAACCAAAAATTAATGCCAGTATAATTTCTTAGAATTTGATTGAGATTTCAAAATTGTAAATGTGTTAACAAAAATATTATGTTAAATATTGTTTCATTTATTCATAAATAAATCATTAGTTTGTTGATATCTAAATAAACTCGGCGAAATTATATACTAATATTAATTCATTTTTTTTTTAACAAAGTAAAATTTGAAGTAAGTAAATGCAATTTTGTTAAATAAAAGAGTATTTTTAGATGCTGAATATCGCACAGATAGTGACCACAAGTTTATGAAAGTGGAAGATTGGAATGAACAATCAAATAATGTACGAAGGTATGGCACGTGTTATTAATAAAGAGCTGTACTTTAATATTGTTTTAGTGAAAATTATTCTATAATTTAGTCAAAATTTTAAGATATTCTATTCATTTTTAAGTGATAAAAAATTATAAAATTTTAATATTTAAATATAATTAATAATATTTAATATTTAATATTTAAATTAATAATAAATTAATAACGACTTAATATATAACTTTCAGAATAGCAATAATGATGCACGATTATCACGATTATTGCATAGGACAGAATGATCTCATAGGATCGCAGTATTTATATACGCAATTATTAAAAGTCAGAGGATACGAAATCATAACTCTTTCTTATGAAAACTTCAGTGTACAGGACAATATAAAAAAACGGCTCAATTACTTGAAACAATGCATGAATCATATAAAAGAAATGAAGCCAGCAAAACAAACGAAATCGATATAGTCCAATATTGGCCTAGTCCAATAAAATCGAAATAAATATTTAAAAGGAATGTATAAAAATAGATGCTTTCATTTATTATTCCTTATATGCATTATAATTAGAACTTAATTAAATGTTATTGTTTGATTACTAAATTATTTTATTACTGCATTATTAAACTGAAAAAAGGACGAATAAAAACTATCTCTTTAAATATCTACAATCTTTTTATCTCTTGATAGTAATTTTATTTACATCGAATAATATTTTATGTAACTATAATTATGAACTAGCTACTTTACTCTTTACTCTCACTGCTGTTCTAACAAAGATCACTGTGATGGCCGCCAAGGTTCAATCTTCGGTCTTGTGGTGCTGTAAGGCATATAAGCTTGATCTGTGCCACTCATATTTTGTTGATGATCCATCATCCATTTATATTTTGGTCGAGATGGATCTTCGTGTGGTGGCAAATCTGTTTTGTAATGCAACCAACCAAACCATTCAGGTGGGACTTGTGAACCATCATAATTCAGTCCAACTTTATCTGCATATATCACCCATCTGTTACGACCTGTAAAGAATATTAAATAAACATGATATTAACTGTATTTTACACTGTTATATACTTTCAAGATAAGATTAAGAATGCTTTCTAGCAAAAGACAAATAATAATGTAACAATGAATCATTATATCCTTGTTATTTACTAATATTAAAATGATCATAATCTCTTGCTGGAAAGCACTAACAGTATAATACAGTGAATTATTTCATCTTTGTTTAATATTAGTAAACAAGAATATAATAATTTACTAAGTTGGCTTTCAATGTCTTAAATGCTCATGCCATATAAATTTTATTCTATCTTCTTTATATGATACATAATGAGCGATGAAACTTATGTTGCTTGAGCAGTTAAATACAGTCAGTGTCTTGCTGAAAAGTATCTTAATAAAATGATATATACATATAGATATTTATACTCATATTAATCTGACATTTATACTTATAGTATACATATTAGTGTACATATTAATGTACTTAACTGACCTATAAAGTGTATATTATTCTCATAGTATCGATTGCCATATTTGTCTTCTCCGACTAAGGTTCCACTCTTCAATTCATCCACTCTGAAATGAATTTATATTCACTATATTAATTGTAAGGATATTACGTTGACACATTGCATTTATATTGCAAAATATTTTATTTTTATTTTGTTACATTAGTAAAATTTGAACAAGCTGCAGAGCTCAAAGTCAAATACAGAACGGAGTTACACAATACTAATCAAAATGATAGTATTTTGAACATTCGCTGTATTACTAATATAATGTATAATTGCTTAATAACCTGTATAATGTTTTGAAGGAACCGATGATACCACCATGGTCGCGTATTGTACGAAATAACGTCACGAATTTATCCAATCCTAATAACTTTGTCAAATTTGCCATATTTACTTCTGTAAATAAAGCGTGAAATTGGCTAAAGTCGATTCGGTAGGGTCGCCAACATTTAAAGTCATTCGATACGTCCTAGTTTAATTTATGACATCAGGATCTAGGAACTTATAAAAAAATACTTTGGCGATCTTGATTGTTTTAAACATCATATATTAGTTTATAGGTTGTATACTCCGAGATTGTATGTTCCGAATTATAATAAAAAAAATATTAAAATATGATTTTACGATAGACAAATTTAATATACTCAATGTCGTTAGCATTTCCGTTGAGATAATTATGTGTGGTCACTTTTATTAGATTCAATAAAACAAATTTTTATTTTTATTTTTTTTTAAAATGAATAAATTAACAGTTATTGAGAAAAATGTGCGAACAAAGCTGCGATGTATAATTCGTATGAATACGACTAGTGCAAGACAAAAACAAACTCCGACCGAGTATTGTTTACAGCTAGTTAGGTACTTGTCTTTGCTTTGTTAAATTGAAGCTGCACAAATAAAATAAACAAGAATTGGACATTCATGTTTATGTAATAAATGTAATAATATTATTCTAATGTATAATATTAGTATATAAATTCCATATATTATAGTATTATATTTACTTAACATATTTAAATAAATTTTTCAAAATTTCAAATTTCTGAGGAAATGGATATACTAGTTGTGTTTCTTTGAAATAAAACTAAGTAAATAAAATTTCTTGTAAGATACATTAAAATAATTGTGCAAGTTTGTATATAACAAAATCAGCAAAAGTTCTAACAAAATCTACTCAAAGTTATATTTATCCATTGTGTTTTTAGGAAGAACGATTATGAGAACTTTTTATGTACGCTATTACTTCCTCGTAGTATTAAATCGACGGCTTTTGCTGTACGTGCGTTTAATGTCGAAGTAGCACAAGTGGAGGATCAAGTGAGTGACAGTAAGATAGGTACTATGCGATTACAATTTTGGACAGATGCTCTGAACAGAATTTATAATGGTAATCCTCCGAAGAGTCCCGTGGCATTGGAGTTACACAGGGTAACATAAATAGATCTCATTGTTCCAAGATACATTCGTATGACTATTGTTGGAAATCAGAGATCTTTTGCATTTACAGATCCTTCAACAACACAAACTATCTAAACGCTATTTCAAGCGCTTGATTGACGCTCGTTTGAACAAGCTAAATAGCTCAATGTTTGTGGATTTGGAATCGCTCGAAAGATATTGTGATTATACTACATCATCAATTTATTATTTGCTGCTAGAGGCACAGAATATAGCAAGCGTCAATGCTGATCATGCAGCTAGCCACTTCGGCAAAGCACATGGTTTAGTCACCTTGATACGTTCTGTGCCATATAATGCCCGAAAACGAGTTATAATATTGCCACAGGATATTTTGCTAAAATACAGTATCTCCTCTGAATCTATCTTTCAGAGACAATCAAATGCTGGATTTAAAGACGCTATACTTGAAATTGCATCTTGCGCCAAGCAGCATCTGAAAATGGTACAATAAATAACTTAATTCCATATATGTGGAATTGACATCAAGTCAATCTGCGTCTATGACGCAGTCATATATCTGACAATTTTTATGTTTTTGCATTTAGATGAAAAAGTCAGGAAAGATTTATACGACATTATTTTCTTTATTTTAGGCGACATCACTTAGAAAGGCTGGGAAAAATCTTAACGCGATATTTCTACCGACAGTTTGCGTGGAGAATTATTTAGAAGAATTAAAAAAAGTAGACTTCGATGTTTTTCATCCGACATTACAAAGAAGAAATGGCATCCTTCCATTACAATTACTGTGGAGAAAGATATGGTCTTAGGGTGACTTTGACCAGACTCCAATTAATTTAATCAGAGACTGATTCAATCAGCAGTTTTGCTGTAAGATCTGTAGCTATATATAATTCGTTATTCTTAATTTAATCTTACTTTTCATTAAACAAAAAGTTTATTCTATCCATATTAAGAATTATTATAGATGAATGTGTGTTTAGGATAACTTTGATCAAATGTCGATTAACTTATCAAATAATAGTTGTACATACTATTTTATTTACGTAGATAGAATTAAGTTTTTATTAATACTTGAAAAAACGATTAAATTGGAAATAACGAATTATATAGTTAAAAATTTTGTTTTAAATTAGCTCCTGATTGAATTAATCACTGATCAAGTTAATGGGAATTTGGTTAAAGTCGCCCTTAATTATTAAAGTTTGAAATTAGTTAAAAATAACATTTAATATGTTTTAGTCATTTATTATCCTAATTCCATTTAAATTAAAAAATTTCATATCGCAGAAAATCAGGATATCAATCATAAAACTTTATTCTTAGGATGGAAAGTGAAAAGTGGAAATTTTAACTATTGAAGTTAATAGAGAAATTTTTCACTTCACTTTTCATCCTAGGAAAAAAGTTTCATGATTGGTACCTAGATGATAATTGGAAGAACATTTTTTTCAAATATTGCATCCTGATTGGCTTATTTCTCGTTTTGTCCAAATTTTTTTTGCGGCAATCAATTTTACAGTTTTGGAGGTTTCTTTAACGTATCTGACGGTTTTTATCCGCAAAAATACCCATAGGTTTTATATATATATATATATATATAT
>NW_017259376.1:154315-156305 GCF_001594045.1 Atta colombica
AAACCGTTCACTCTTGTGACTCCAAGATATCGAATCAAAAGAATTGATGCGCTTCATTCTACTTATATATTTGTTCCGCGTTCGATGAATGAGAATGGGACCAAAGACATAGAATCAAGCGATTTTTGATTACATTGAACTTGTGATAACCAAGGCCATCCAGAGTCTAAACGAAACAGGAAGAATTGCTCATTTATGTTCAATTTTTGAATTTTTTGGCATTCTCAAAATTTATTTCGCGTTTCGACGATCGCAGTTCATAACTATCATAATTGATAACAATTCATAATTGGGAACAATCGGGAAACAATCTCACAAACCAATCGCAGGTAGTTGTTCCTTATCTATCTTATTGATTTGTTAAGTTTTGTGTGTTCATTTTGTTCACACTTGTATCTCCCAGCTTATCTGCCGTTTGCCTTCGAGTTTTATATATACAAAATACTTTCGTAAATTACTTATATCTTATCGAACAGTTGAATCTGTAGTTGAATGATTTTATTATGTTTATTACGTTAAGGTTATAATGCTAAAACAGTACAATAAATTAGTAATAAATTTTTTTATAGATTCTTGTTACATAGATTAAACACTTTGTTTGATATAGCTAATAACGTATTAGAAAAGAAAATAAAAGTTTTTGCTTTTATAGATCAAAATGTCTACTACATCACAGAAGCACAGGAACTTCGTGGCTGAGCCGATGGGAGACAAGCCTGTGACTGAACTAGCTGGTGTCGGAGAGGTGCTAGGAAAAAGATTAGAGTCTGCAGGCTTTGATAAAGTAAATATTTCTTTACATTTATAATTTTAATTGAATGTATCTAAATCACTCTTAGTGTGACTCTTAAATAAATTCTAATTTAATCGTATCTTATTTTATTAATAGGCATATGTGGTCTTGGGACAGTACTTAGTGTTAAAGAAGAATAAGGAGCTGTTTCAAGAATGGATGAAAGATGCTTGTTCAGCGAATGCGAAACAGTCAACAGATTGTTATCAGTGTCTCACTGATTGGTGTGAAGAATTTTTGTAATTGTGATAGATTTGACTTAAATATTCTTAAAAAAAAAAACAAAGTTTAATTATAAAGTTATATGACATTACGCAAAATGTAAAATATATTTTAACATTTATATATTTTTAATATATCTTGCTTATAAACAGTAACTTTGAACAGTAAACATAAAATTTATTTTTGCAAATTGAATAATCACATTTTATAATCAAATAGTTATTATCACATGTATTTTAGTAATTATTTAGTATTTGATCATTAAGAATGTAAAATGATTTTTTTGTATTTATTCTATGATCAATCGGTGAATTTCAGTGAATCATATCAATAACAGTAATGGATTAAAGAAATTTTGATTTTTGTACACATTAAGATATTGAAAAAAATATTACTTCAATGAACACAAAAGTTATAAAAAAAATATGCAGTCTTAGATGTAAGTACATTGACACGCTTACATAAAATGTGAATGTAATATTTAAATAGAACAAAAAATAAAAGGATTTATTCTCTAATAATGTTCTGATTGAAAAGTATTGATTTCTGATTATTTAAACAAAATATTTAAAATAAAATTTATGTAGAAAAGAAGGTAATAGTTTCATATATAATTTTATCATATTTTATTTTATTTTAAATTGGATTTCATTTTAAATTATTTTTTAAGCCAACATATCTGTTCTCTTTTTTCTTTTTACTCTTATCTGTTCTATTTTTGACTTTTATTTTTCTCGAAAATAAAAGATTGTAAAAAAGATGTGTTCACATTGAGAATCGAATTTTTATTATCAGGGTTTTAATCAAGACTTTATCGATATATTTTTCTTAATACCTTCGGCACTTTTTTAAGTATCAAAACGTTAAATCAATATATTTATATATAATATTATTATGATTGTGTTCCAAAATCTACTATCAATATTGAAAATCTATAGTGCACGTGACGTAAACTATAGATTTTCAGTACTGCAG
>NW_017259376.1:156405-167410 GCF_001594045.1 Atta colombica
CGCCATTTTAGTTGGGACGATATTTAATCGAATCAGAAGCATTCGCATGTGCGCTGCGATCGATATATCGATCGATATCCACGAAAATCTATATGGACATGAATGGTTTTATGTAAACAAAAATGTCACTTCAATTTTATTAATACATTTAATAAAATAACACTAATAACACTTTTCATATCCTACATCGTTAACACATGTGCAAGAATTGATACATTTAATACAAAAATTACCTATGAAATGAAATACCTTTTTTACCTCTTTGCCCACACTCAGGCACACAACACTTCATGTTAATGCACATTTTACACTTTCGCGATTTTATAATCTTTCAAATACAATCCCATACACGACGATCTTGCTGACATATGCGTCTCACTAAGGAACATTAAACACGCATGAGCACCTGAAAGTTTCTGATTCGTTCTTACATTGACCAAATTAAAATGGCGCTGATCAATTGGTGCCACGATTCTCTATGCTTTACAGTGAAGATTCCAATGTATATGTAGTTCAATGCATAAAATAAGTCTAATTTCATTCACTTTTAATTTTACATTTTATGCGAAAACGCATCGAATAAGTCTAATTTCATTGATTTTTAAGATGCGTTGACTAAACTTAATAATTACTCTCTTCTGAATACCATCTCTTTTGTCTCTGTGACACATTTTCTAACCCCAACAGTTATTAACTGTGGCTTGGTTTCCACCGAAGATTTAATCTGGATCAGAATGTAAGAATCAATCAACTACAGTCCAGCATTCCCCTATCGTTCGACTGTAACTGAGGAATACTTAACTGTAGTTGGTTGGTTCTTCAGGCATTTCATTTCATAGGTAATTTTTGTATTAAATGTATCAATTCTTGCACATGTGTTAACGATGTAGGATATGAAAAGTGTTATTAGTTATTTTATTGAATGTATTAATAAAATTGAAGTGACATTTTTGTTTACATTCTAATCCCGATTAAACCCTGAATGGATTAAATCCGGTGGAAACTAGGCTTTTGAGGTTTAATATCTTGGATTACAGAACTGTCAAGGGAGAGTTTGACAAACGTTCGCCATGATGTGGCAAATTGGTCACTTCTTTGTTATTTAATGTTATTCCGAATGTTAAACAAAGATGACAAGAAAATTGTACCACATAATGACTGCATCAATCAAAATAATAAGATTCCAGTGTTTATTTTTATGTAATTTGTAATATAATAATATAATAATTGCCTGTGGCTCCAAATCCTTGAGGTCAATTGTATCTTGAAATGAGGTGAAAATTACAAAAGTGAACAAATTCACTAGAATATTCATAATTTAATTGATCAATACTTAGTAATCATTGCTCACTTTTGTAATTTTCACCTCATTTTAAAGTATACAATCGAGCCCCTTATTCACACATTTTAAAATAATGGTGCGTTCGATATGCAATTAAAAAAATAATTTTCCTACAGCCAATCATCTTCTACTCTTTTGGAAATATTAACGGTATCCCGAGATCGATATTGTTTCCAATCTATGTTACAATGGTCGTGGAGTAGCCTGCGGTTGTATTCTCGTGTGAGGTTAAGTTTAAAGTGTTATGTGCCGTTGATTGTGTAATGAGGTTGTTTACAGGTGATTCTAACCATCGTATTCATAATCGTACATTTGAGAAAAACATATATGACATTAGTCATAAGATCGTGTAGATCTTTTACGATTGAGTTCCGAAAATGAGGATCGCTGTGGAGGGTTGCGCTCATGGCGAACTGGACATTATTTACGAGACTATACAAGAAATAGAAAAAATCGATGGGAGGAAGATAGATCTGCTTATTTGCTGCGGCGATTTTCAAGCTACCAGAAATTTAAATGATCTAAAATGTATGGCAATATCGGACAAGTACAAGGATATGTGTACATTTTATAAGTGAGTATTTAAGCAAGAGTTGATTAAACTAAATGTAGGCTGTTCATAGCATTACTTAAAAAGCAAACAGTTGGCAGTATGTTAGCAATCTGTTTGTGGAGCAACATATTGTAGTAAAGTGACATCAATTGCTGTTAATTTCAAGTGTGTTAGTAGGCTATAGGAGAGAGAGATTCTAGAATCTTTATCTTACAACTAAACAAGCTTAATAGACTTGAAAAATTTGTCATAATAATATCTCAAATTTGTTTTTATTATCTTGTCGGAATGCCAAAGTAAGCAGATTGTTAATAACCATATTGTGATTGTTAGAAACCAAACAGAATTAATTTTATATTAAGTAGGATCAATCAAATGATTGATATGATGAATATTTAAAATGATTATAAAATAGCAGATTATGCTTGGTTTCTACAATTATTCTGCTATTTCATTACTTTTGCTGGTATTCTACTGATAAAGTTTGCAATGGATATTTAACAAAATTTATTTTGAACAGATTTTTTACTTATTTATTCAGATAAGTTATTTGTATGTTTAATGATATTTAATAAGAAAACAACATGTTTTTAATGTTTGATGTTATATTACAGATATTATTCTGGTGAAAAGAAAGCTCCTATATTAACCATTTTTATTGGAGGCAATCATGAAGCATCAAATTATCTGCAGGAATTGCCATATGGAGGATGGGTTGCACCTAATATTTATTATCTTGGATATGCAGGTGTGGTACAAGTAGCTGGAATCAGAATTGCAGGACTTTCGGGTATATACAAGAGTCGACATTGGATGCAGGGACATTATGAGAAGCCTCCCTATACTGATAGTACTATACGAAGTGTTTATCATATCAGGAATATAGAAGTGTTTAGACTAAAACAAGTAAGTATTAACTATCACACATTGATTAATGAAATTGTATATTTCTATACTTCTCCAGCTAATCATACAATTTTAGATAAAATTATGAAATAAAATTATGACTATTCTTAGATAGTTGGAAAATTACATATAGATTTTTTGTTTTTAGCTTTCTGGCAAAATTGATATTTTTTTATCACATGATTGGCCAGCAGGAGTAACAAAATATGGAGATGAAGATATATTACTGAAACAAAAACCATTTTTTAAGTAAGTTTTCAATGATAAGACTAAATATTAATGTAAAATTCTTGAAATTCGATAGACATATTTTAACAGTTAAAATTAATATTAATTACAATTTGCTATTTTAGGGATGACATAGAAAGCAATACGCTTGGCAGTCCTCCATGTATGGAATTGCTAGAACGTCTTTATCCGTCCTACTGGTTTTCCGCGCATTTGCATTGCAAATTCGCAGCACTTGTTCCTGAGAAGGGAGGCGCACGAGTGACAAAATTTTTAGCGCTGGATAAATGTCTGCCGAAACGGAAATTCCTTCAAGTGCTGGAAGTGCGTTCGCAGGAAGATGGTCCAATACAATTGAACTACGATCTAGAATGGTTGACAATACTTCATCTGACAAATCATCTACTAAGCATCAAGAGCAGTATCCATTATATGCCTGGTCAGTATGGCGGCGGCAGATGGACGTACACACCCACGGCAAAAGAGAAACAGACTGTGTATGAGAAGTTTGGTTCCAATCTGCGAATTCCTCTCAACTTCACTCGAACCGTCAAACCATATGACCCGTGTGACACGAATACTCGGATCGAATGGCCACGATTGCTGATAAACGATCAGACTACCCGATTCTGCAGGATGCTAGGTATCGATGATCCTTCTGCTCTACTACAAATTATCACAAACACTATGATGGATAACAGTAGATCGAGCGAATTGTCGGAGACATCCGGCGAGTACATGCCAGAATCCATGGATATCTCATTTGACGAGGAAAGCGTATTCAGTTCCACGTTCGAGGAGAATTCAACACACAAGTATTTCGTTGACAACTCACCGACGAATTTTTCTTCTAAGAGTGATGGCGATGATTCGGATAATGGGGATACGAGTAAAAGCACCTTGGACGGAACAGTTAATAGCTCGAATACAGAAACCACAGAAATTGCAGATTCTGCTTCGATGGATGACAGTAAGTAACGTTATTACAAAATAACTTGTAACTTTGTTAAAAAAACGATGTATAGAATATAGAGAATTCTTAATGAGAAGTTTTGAAATGATTAGATTATTTGTATTGCAGGTAGCGAACAAACTGGTTGTGTCCAAACCGAGCCGAACTGCAAAAAGTTTAAACGTCGGAATTATTCTATATACTCTAGCACGTTTTAACTGTGATAGTGTCTTCCTTATTAGATATTTGCGTCTGTATTCAACACTTGTTTCCATGTGGACTTTTTCTGTATTATATCTAATTTGTAAATAGCACGAACTTTTTATAATCAATTACATATATATTGAAAGCTTCCAAAATAATTTGTTAATTGATCATCCTTGTCGATGTTTATTGATCACAAATATAGATTACCTTTCCTTTTCCTACAAATGTTGATATTTATCAGTTTATTATTATGCTGCAAAATTTTCCTTCGTAATTCCGCGATATTTGACATTAGTTTTTCATAATTAGTTTTTCGATACTGTTTTTTTTTTAAATAATTTTAAGCTATGTCTCAATGTTAAATTTTTATCTTTATTTAGTTCTTTTACTGTTCTTCATTTATTAATTATAAAATATGTAATAAAATATTATATTGTGTTAATAAAATACAGCAAAATATAAAATTTTGTATAAGTAAAACGCAACATAAAATATAATCATACATCTTGTAAATAAAATTGAACATCGCAAAGAAAGCTTAGACCTGTTATTTTTAGCTGAATTTATGATGATTCATTATTTCTGTATTTTTGTTGTTGCAAAAAAAAAGAGAAAAGATGAACCAAATCAGCTAAAAAATAGACCTATACATCGATCATTCCACGTCAAATCGGGATTTTATCACTTTTTGATAAAAAAAAATTAAAAATTTCGATTCTTTTAAAATTTTGCAGACGTATTCTAGACATTAAAGAATCAGACATGTATTTCGGAAAAAAATTTTTTTTAATGTTTTCACGAAGTTATGCTTACCTTTAAGTTTCAAAAATTGACGAAAAACATGGCTCATGTGTTATTCAAATGATTGTACCGCTAAAATAGTAAATCGAACGAAAAAAATGCTAGAGATAAATTTTAAAGATTAATAGGCAGTTTAGTTTTAATGGCGCGAGTCGTTTAACGTGATACCATAATCGAAGTACAAAGAGAAGAACAGAATGTATTTAATATTTATTTTATAATTTTAAATATTTCATATAAGCTAATGTGCTGATAAAAAGCAAGATGCAACAAGTAGGTTAATTTACATAATTGCTCACGAAGTGAAATATTTTTGACATCCCAGCAGTGTATTTCAATTTTTATTGCTCTTTAATGATTTAAAATTAAATAAAGATTAATAATAAGTTATACATCTTTTAAATAAATACAAACATTTTTTTTTAATTAAATAAACGATTTGGATTAAATAGAATATATATAAATAGCATTTGTGTATATTTATAGAGATATATAATTTAAATATAATTTATCTTAATATAATTTATCTAAATATAATTTAAATATAATTACTTTTTCCAGGATAAGAATGCGAAATAAGACGTGAATGCCAGAATTAAATGATTCACATAAGTAACAAAAAGCCATGATACGTTAATCTTTTGTTAAAAGTATTGTGTATATCACACGAATTCCGCGTAACAAAAAGTTACAAATTATAAATAATCGCTAATTGTAATACAATTTGAAATATTTAATACATGGATGAATTGTGTGCGTAATGAATGTAAGAAGTAAAACAAAAACCGTGCCTATATATCAATAAAGCATATTCATTGGAGAATATTAAAATGAGTAATGTAAAACGAGTAATGTATTGAATAGATTATTTTACTTATTTAGAATTAAATAGGCGTTAATTTCGATAGTTAGATGATCGTGGCCTTGGGAATTGTTTTGGCATGGAACGGCAGGAAGATGGGAGGAGGGGGACGGAGCGGCGTGACGCGTCACGTTTATGTGAAGTTACCGCGCAGTTATTCTCTTACCGCAGCTCGTACAGGCGGGTAGCTATATCGCATGCTTTTCTTTACATTTCTTTTTGAAATGTATCACGAAAAATGTTACATATAATATGAAACGTTATATTTTATGACTACTCACAATATACGTTTAATTTATTAATTATTCATAAAAGAATCGAGATAACAATCATATATTACGAAACAGATGTTTCGTACGATTCATTCATTTGGAATAAAACACGATGGAAAGTAGAATTGTGTTATCTCGCGATAATTACGGACGATAATTATTTTTGTTTAACGTAAAATTTTTCTCTTGCTTAAGTATATATAACTCTCGATTATGCATCAAACGATCATATGAATTATAAAAAAGTAACGTTACATTCTCGTGCAAATAACATAATTCAAGCTATTCCTACTTTCAGAACTAATATACAATAGTTTATGTAATTAATAATTTAATTAATTTTTCGTTTTCGTGCATCTTTCGTTATATGATCTGTATAAAAAAATTAAATGTACTTTGAAACTATTTGTCGGTAATAAAAGAAATATTCCTCTTTTTTATTTACCTCTAGTCCATCGACTTTAATCATATCTTATAGACATCGTACTCATACAGCACAGCATTAGCTAAATTTTATATTTATTTTGAATATGAAATCAGAAGATTGTATAATATCGAGTTTGGGTACAATCAACGCATCATTATCGGATAAGATAATAAGATTAAAGCTGCTGAAAATAATTTATCAAAATATTAATTATGTGATAATGTATTTATGTCTAATGTGCATGTAGCGCCCGAATTTTATTGATAAATTTCATACCATCATTTTTTAATCGATTTCAATTGACTCGGAGTAGTTGAGAGACTTCGAATTGAAAAGAATCATTGCAATTAATTTAATTCATGATTAACTTATCAAGTTAGATTACTATATATAGAAGACTATATTATTATGTTAATGTGGATAATATTTGTGGTTGATATTATTTGCTCGAGATACACACATACATGCTTTGTCCTTGGGAATAAATTTATCCTTCAGAATTAATATTACATTTATTGAAATATTTTATGGTTTCATAAAAAATTGCTTTTGAAAAACACTTATCATTAGAAGTGCGATTTGTAAAAAAATTGAAGTTAATGAGATATACGTACAAAAAATAGTTTTCATTTTAGAGTTTTCATAAAAAATTTATCCAAATACATTATATTGCAATATTGGAATGTTTCGTTGCAATATTACAAAAAGCGGACATCTTAACATTGTTAGAATCTTGCAGCAATGATTCAGCAACGTTTTGCAACCACCATGTATATGCAATATTGCAATATTTCAGTGAAATCATTGCAATGTTCTGTAATCTTTCTGTGCTGTATAGGTAATAAGAGATTCGGCCTTTTATCCGCTCTAAATTTATTTCACAATGGTGAATTGACACGTGTTTGATATACATTTCTAAAAGTTACCGATAATTGCATAGTAATACAGATAATTGCTATATTATATTTTTCAGATGATATCTTCTCTCTTACGTGTATGACTTTGACGTGATGAGAGGGCTCAGTACCTGGAAGATATATACGAAAAGAACGGTTTTTCTTAAGAATTTAAAAATTTTCGAAATGTCTAGATAAACGATATGTTTAGATAAATTTTTAGATACTTGAGCAAAATCATTCTTTTCATGTAAAAATTTAACGAAGGGGAAGTTAATGTATCCTCATCGTCGATTTAATTAAAAGTGAATGAATCACAGCCGGTTCGTCACGTCGCGCATTTATTTCGGGAGTGCCGTTCAAGTTATTGAATTAATGGATTTTTCATAAAGCATTCAAGATTTCTTCGAAAGATTTTTCTAAATAATTAGTCCTCGCGCGAATTATGTATTATTCGCGAGTGTTTCACGCGAATGTCCTGTGCAAGAGGATGTCAATCCAATTCTGAGAGGAGGAGACATCACCGGCGGAGCAACTCTGCGTAAATATCATTTTTTGCTTGTATAAAATTAATATCTTTCTTCTGTTTATTTTTGAGTCGTTTTATTTTGTAATAATTTAAAAATGATAATTAGAGGAATCTAATATTAGAGGAAAAGAATTATTTAAAAATTTTATATACATATATAACGCATTTTTAAGATTTTTTTTAGAAAATGTATAATTATTTTTATAAATATCTAATATATAATATCTAATAATATTTTTATAAATATCTGAATTAAAAAATTCGATGTTTATAAAGATTATAAAGATTATATTTTAAATATTATATAATTATTTTCAAGAGAACTCTATATTTAATAAATATTTTTTAAAATATTGATTCATTTTTTCTGCTCTGTTTTAATTTGTATTTTAATTTATTTGTTACAAAATTATCGTAGCGACGTTGCAGATGTAACTCCGCTGTTGTGCATCGAATTGATGAGTAATGAATTAATGTTTTTATTAAGGTAACGGATGTATGGTCATTTCATATATTATAAATCTAGATTTATATGTGCAATTTAATAAAAATATACGGATAAATGTATGTATAGCATTTCATACATCCGTTGCCTTAAAATGAATAAGTTATAACAGAACTTTAGGATAAACTTAATACTGGATGCCTCTTAATTGTGGAATTTATTGTGTATACACTACTGTTAAATTTATAATATCACGTTATACCCAAGTTGAGTTATTTTTAAGTTTGAGTTATTTTTAATCATTTTTATAAGTTGCTACTTTTACTCAATAACTATTTTAGTTAATTTAATTAAAACAGTGCAGTAAAACTATTTAACTCAAATTATTAAAGGTTAAAATTTTGTTTACTTATTATAAATTCATACGTTAATATGAATACTTTGATACTATAATTGTAAGTCATTCAAGCTCAATTTAATTTAACTCTCTAAGTAATTCAATCTCAAAAATATGATAAAAATAGATTGATTTTGTGATCATTTTTTAAACATGTTTTACATTAAAATATTACGTCTTAAAATACTTGAAAGAGATAATAAAATATTCATATTTTTTTAAATATATGAAAAACAGGAAATTAAAAAATATAAAGAATATACATAAAAAGTAATTAGTGCAAATAAAAATGTTGTCTATCATAATATAGGAAAGTTTGTTACAGTGTAACAAGTATTGTTTTGTTATTTTTCCTACCTATCCTATTCATTATATGAATAAATATTCATTCAGGATTAAATTTTATATAAGTTGGTGTAGAAAAGCAATATATATTCATATATGTATAATATATATTGTTTTCTAAGTATTTCAATTTTGTGTTTTTTTTACCCTTATTTATATACATATTACTAATGAAATTGTATTATAAAATGTCATTTCGTCAATTTATTGATCTCGTTTTTTCATAAGACATTTTATGATTATTAAATTACTATTTATTTCAATGCACTGACTTTAGCCTAAGCTTTTATAACTTATCCAACGTAACTGGATTTTAAAGTAGTAAAAGTTAAAGTAATAACATGATTTAAGATCCTATATAGTAATATATATTGTCAAGAAATAGACAAAATTTTATCTTGTAATTATTTTAAAATCGCATTCAGAGTTTTGCATCACTTAATTTTGATATAATAAATTATACAGAAAATGATTTTAATAATTTACAAAATACAAAGAGATATGTTTATTGATATGAAGGAAAATTATTCCTTTCGGATCTTACTATTCATCTGAATTTCTCATCTCCGCATGCTTTGGGATAAGATTCAACAACGAATCGTTCGTTAAAAATATGTGGGCCTTGAATTTTTTTCGGGACCTGAATTTAATCGATTTAGTGATTTTCAGTTTATTTTTAAATTAATGTTTTGTTGTTTACATTATGAAATTTATATTAAGATATTTTTTATGTAATTTCACAATATTTGAGAACTTTTGAAATCAAAACGTTGAAGATTTTTTAAAATAAAAATTTGTTTTTTTAGTCGTATATTTATATTTTTAATTTTGAATAAACGCGAAATTTATTCCTTCGTATATTAATGGAATTATTATTATTATTAATTGTTCATATTAATATTTAGTTAATTTCATTAATATAATGTCTTCTTTGTGACGCGATATTTTGTGCATATCATACAAAAGCGTAAAAAAATTTTACGCCAACAATGTTAATAAGCAAAAAGGAATTTCTCCTTGCTGTTGATTTCTGGCATATGAAGCCAGAATATTGGCCAGTAACAACGAAAGGTAAGTTCAATCTCTGGCCAGAAGAAAGAAGAGATCTATATGAAGTAGTTTGCTATGTAATATCAATTTAAGTTTTTATAAAGTATATGTATAAAGTATATGTATAAAGATATCTGTGACTATATATTCGAGAGGGTAACTTGCTCGCAAATTGCGAGTTCTTATTTTTTATTTAAAATACAAAAATTAATCAAAAAACAACAGAGCTAATGAGAGCCAGTCGATAATCAAGCGCAAATTATTTAGGTTCTTTTTAATCTACAAAACTTGCTCTTGATTATCCACGGTGATTCTCGTTAATCCTGTTATTTGTTTTTTTTTTGTATTTTAAAGATTGAAAGTCTGTTTTAATTTTTATTATTTATTACTTATTTATTTAATGCGATCGCGATTAGATTATTCCGCTGAATTTATCAGTACGCGATAGGACATGTTAGGCATTAGCTGCTACGTTCAGCAGAGAAAGCGGCTTTGCAGCTGTTGTAAAATTTTTCAATATGATTAATTTATTCCATAAAGAATCAAAAAAGCGAGAATTAATTGTATTGAAGAATTTTATAACATTTGCAAAGCTGCTTTCTCTGCTAAACACAGTCATTAACATATTTTATTTGCGGTGTTATTACATATTAATAAAGTAATGTAGGAATACGCGTGGAAATAGGACGCGAATAAGCACGAGTAAACGAAAATATGGATAGGTAGGACAAGTATAATAGGTAAAGATAAATACAATTATTTTTAAATTAAATAATTAAATTATTACAAATAA
>NW_017259376.1:167510-170841 GCF_001594045.1 Atta colombica
GCGTTTCACAGATTTCTCCATGTCCAGATTCATTCTTGGAATGCCAACGTTTTGTGAACCTTACAGTCCTTCATCATACTGTATCGCCTGATACAGTATTAGGCAAGGCTCATGAAACGTTGGCATTTCAAGAATGGATCTGGACACAGAGAAAATTCGCGAAACGCATAATCTTTATATGAATATAAAAGATATAATAAAGCTAACTAGTGAACTAATGTGACATATAGATAGATATATACATAGATATCATATGTATATACTTGATAATTGGAAAGAAAGGATAAAAATTAAATAAAATTTTTAATTACTTTTAAATTTTATTTAATTATTTGCATCCCGTTTCAATTATCAAATATGAAAATAAGCCAAATTAATTATAAATTTTTTAAATTTAAATTAATTTTGAATTTTCATTAACTTTTCAGTTCCTCTGAAATTAAACTTTTTTTTTGCAAATTGCAAATATATTTGGTAAAAACAGAGCAGCCTTTTTTTTTTATCGAAGATAATATTAAAATTTGTATATTAGTACAAATGTTTAGCAAAATAATTAGTGAAATAAAGTAAATAAATAAAATAATTAGAAATAAAAAAATAAATGTAAAAAAATAAACATACTCGCAAAAAGGGCCACTATAGTAATTCGTTACTTTATAGTAATATTACTTTATAGTAATCCGTTTAATCGCTGAAATTACTGAAATAAATCTATCAAATGAATAGAGATTTCAATGATTTCAATGATTTATTTCCATCAGGAGGACAAAAAAATGGATGTCGTGTAATTGATATCCACTTCTTCAGAGGACAGTAGTGTACGGAAGCATTTTGCAGTTACAGGAAAAAGACTTTCGTGTCTTCTCTCAGATTTCTTTCTAATGGAAGCAAATTCGAAAATATCGATTTTCAAACGAGACGAGGAATCGAATTCTCGACCTAATTTGATTAATTGCTCGGCACGATTTACACTTCTCGGCCGATTTTCGACTCCGCCTTTCGCTACTCTTTTCACCTATCATCCCGCGTGCAATCCAAATGTCACTCGATGCTTAGGAGCGTATAACACTCGTAGACAGGTCCATCTGCTTTGGGTGCTCATGCTGTAAATTTCATTTTATCTTTTTTTTTTCGTTCATTACATAACTAAGATAGAATGAAACAACGCATGTAAGCGCTCAATCTTATGCGCATTGCTTCATTCTATCTTAATTATATAAAGAACGAAAAAAAAAAGAGAATGAAGTTTACAGCGTGAGCACCCAAAGTAGGTGGACCTTATGTCTACGGAGCGTTATACGCTCCTAAGCGTCGAGCGGCATTTGGACTGCATGCGGGGTGATGAGGTGAGAAGAGTAACGAAAGGCGGAGCCAAATCGAAAATCGGTCGAGAACTCGAGAAGTGCAAATCGTGCCGAACTCTGATATTAATCGATCAAACGTCATCCCATGTGATGGTCATCCCAACGTCATCCCGTACTGCATCTCCGCTTTCTGTCGACTTGTTTACTCCTGACACTTCTGTGTGTTTGATTGTCAGTAACTATCAATAAAGAAATGGCACTTGTGCATTCGCGGATGACGATTCCGAGATCACTGGGGGATAGTCGTGTTGCATGGACAAATTGACAGTAAACGACGCGTAAATATGGTGGCAATTAGCTTATGCTCCGAACAACGTGCCAACTCTCTGTCATCTTACTTTTGATTGTTGAGTATCCTGAGCGCGAAAAATGGACAAATTAACTATCATCTCGGTGATACTCTTTTTTCTCGCGGATATCTCCGCCATAATCAGCATCTCCATGCCAGACTGGATCATTACTGACGTCGGCGGTAATTGCAGAAATGCAATTTTTTTTCTCATTGCCTTTACTCGCCATGGCCTTGCACGACATTTATTTACGCCAATGAGATAAAGTCACTCTGAATCAATTCGAAGTTGCGAATTGTAAAAAAACCATGATGTTTGAGAACATCATTTTAATTGTGTTTTTCTTTTCCCTCCTCTCTAATAGGTGACACAAGATTAGGTCTCATGTGGTCATGTATGACTTTGTACAACAGACCGCAAGTCTGTTTTAAATCGCAGCTGGAGTCGGAATGGATGATAGCACTGGTCTGCATATTTATTGGTTGCATTCTGATCACAGCAACTGTAATATTATTAATACTTTCGCATTGGGACCGTACCGTCATTCCATTTGCACGCTGGGTAGGATTCAGTGCCAGTACGTATCAGAAAAATATAATATTTAGCATAATAAAATGTACAAATAATACATGTACGGAGTAACTATAGTATTTATACAAAATCATAAAATAATTAAATTATAAAAGCACTCTATAATATAATTGATGTTATATTTGAGAATCTTGGATGACAAATTATTAATTATTAAAATTTATGCATGATTACAATGTATTGTGTTGTATACTAAATGATATTAAATTGCAGTGATACTGTTTTGTAACGCAGCAGTTATATTTCCAATGGGATTTCATATTAATGAGATTGGCGGGCAACCATATCAGTTGCCTAATTCACATCAAGTTGGAATTGCTTACATCTTGTTTGTTCTGGCTCTATGGATCACAGTAATCTCCGAGCTTTTTGCAGGCAAAGTTTGTCTACCACATTTTTAGCATTGTTCCATAGCAGAAATACTTGTTAATTATCTTCTATTGACATTTACATTAATATTATTCAGTATCGTTTATATTCATGATACATAGAACCTTTATCATCTTACAATTTTATAAAACTTTAATGGAGGTTGTATTAAACTCTACTATATTAAGTAGACTAAAATACTGTAAGGATTAATTATAGCAATTAGTTTTTAATATTTAAGTCTTTTGTAAAATAAGAGCTGTACAGACAAAAGGATTCTTTAAATTATAATATATATTAATGTCCTTGAAGAATATGTGAATAGTTTAAGAATAGTGTTGGAATTCTACATTTTAGAATCTTTTCTAGTGTTGTATAACAAAATAACATATTAATAAAATCATAATAGTTTTCAATCACTTGAGGGAAAACTGGAATAAAACTCAATACATATTTGAAATATATATGTATATATGTATATATATTTCTTGATCATAATTAAATTTTAACATATGTACAGTTTTACTTTTTGTTATAAACTTCGAATATTTATTTACAAAACCGGAAATAAATGAGAGGTATTATGTTTAATGCGTAAGTTATAATTAGATTCAAAACTTAGAATACATCTTATTTCTTATCTATATTGTACAAACATAGCTAGATATAATGAAAGCTAGATATAATGAATGTATATATATATATATATATATATAT
>NW_017259376.1:171193-177115 GCF_001594045.1 Atta colombica
TATAATATATTTATATTAAATATAAATTGTAATATATATTTAAGAATGACTGGCAAAAGTTGAAATTGATTTCCACTGTACAGGAAGATTATATAAAAAAATAAACTACATAATATCTATTTCTATACTTTATACACACATTGTCACAAACTTCAAAATCTTTTTCACACTTTTGTTTGTCTTCTTAAAGAAATTAGAAAACCAGTAACATTTACAGTAATCTTATTCAGAAAGAAAAATTATATACACACACAAGACGCTCTAATATCTCACAAACTGCAACGTATAAAGCATTTAATATATAACGTTTTTTAGATTCACTAGAAAACGTGAACCCAGATTGGAACACTTGACGAGCCTTAACATTACCTACGTTTATTTCATGATTTTTAAGGGGCGGGAACTATGTATACAACGTGTAATAACAATCTTAATAGAAGTATTTCATGGAAGTACAGCGGGTTTAATATATTTCTACTTTCCACGCTATTGTAGATAATATAAAAGCTCTCTTTATTTATATAGATTTCTATTTACTTATAAATATCAACAAGAACTTTGAAATTGTAAAAAGAATTTTTTTTTTCGTTCCATCTCAAATGGAACATAGTTTTTTTCTATACATATATAAGTTTTCTATACAAAATTTTTCAATGTGCTTTCGCACTACTTGATTGGTTATTTCCAATCGTGTCACATCTTCGGTAATAGAGTAAATAAGGTACCCTAGGTGAGGTGGGCCTCAGTACGTTATTCTCTGTAACACTCTTCACCGTACTGTCGTCATACCTAACCCAGCAGCCATATCCTACGTGGAAGGCGTCAGTGAAGTAATGTCCCTTGGTGGCTTCCTTCCCATCGTGATATGTCACCGCGAATAATTTGTATTGTTTTTGTTTGGGTCCTAATTTTTTCGCAGTGTTCGGTGATAAAAATTCTACAAAAATAATTTTCACGTTACGCTTGCCTCATAGAAATTAGAGTAGGGTAAGATGGATTGAAACTATTCAGTATACTTACTGCCATCAATTTTTAAGTCGATAGGGAATTCCATAGTCTTTAATATTTTGGAACAGCCATTGGAATACTTATCGAACTTATACACGAACCATTTTAGATGTAATATGAGGATGACTGGCAATTCCTCTAAAGTAACTTGTTTCCAAGCCTCTATTTGTTGTCTCGTTTTACTGCAAGTCAGTCCTTCTACCTGATCTTTACCGACGAGAATCTCAAGAGCGTGTTTTACAGATTCGGCTTTCTGTAATATATTATATTGTATTAGTTATAAAAAATTTCGTATTACAATTTAATTCATTCAAAAGTCTTAGTACTAACTTGAACATCCAACTGCAGTGTGAAAAATGGTTGTACATTATCCGTTGGTTGTTCTCCTGCTCTTGACACTCTGGATCGTAATTGTCCGCGGAAAATATCAGATATTGGTGTTCTTCCGAATTCTGTACACCGCGTGACAGCACCTTTATTTTTTGGTCCCATTACCTATATTAAAATAAGAACAAATAATATTGTTTTTTTATAAATTTTGGTTGATATTGTGATAAACTTGAGAGATATTTATACAATATTAATAACTTTTTAAATATATTGTTAAAATATCTTACCTGCCACTCTTCCTCATCGTGATCGTTGCTAATATTTTTCGCATTACCAATTGCATTTTGATCATTGTTAATTAATTTTGTCACCTATGAAAAAATAGTCAAATTTTTTTTAGTAGTTATCTAAATTTTTTAAGAAATAAATATTGGTTTATATTTTTATTAATATTTTTATTAAAATTTTTAAATAAAAATATACATACATCCAACATTTCGTCATTGATTCCATTTAAAAGACATGATAAGAATTCTTCCGCATCTTCCTGTCGTCCTTCCACAGAAAAAGCACAAGAAGCCGAAGTATGTTTTAACATTGTATATACATATGCTGGTTCAAATGCAACACCGCTATATATGTCCATGACAGTATCTTCTCCTCGTTTAACTCTATCTTTTCTGGGCATACGAGCGGCCTCTGTCAAGGGTGTAAATTCACGAACAAATTTGACCCTTAGCAAAATAAAACAATTTTAAATATGAACATAATTTTTATAAGATGTAGAGAAAAATATTATAAATTATAAAATATTATAAATATATTAAGTATTTTTTTAATTACTGTAATTACTTACATGTTATCAATCAAGGGCGTAGCAGAATTTCTGCTTCGGTTTTTAGGAAGTGGTAAAGCTATGAGAAGATTATAGAATGGTGGACAAGCCAGTAAAGCTTGTAAGATACTATTGATATAACAGTAATTGCTGCGATTTGTTAATCCCCTCGGTAATAAGCTCACTGTTTGCTTGTCCATTTGATAACCCAACAAAAATTCTAGACACACATAATATTTATTTAAGAAGTTCGTATTCAATGTATACATATAATATTTAGATCTCAACAATTTATCGTTTTAAAAGATTGGATCGCCTTTTGTACTTACCACCTATCCTGTACGTATTAGGATCGTCATAACAATTTTGTAGTATGCCATTTTGTAGAGTTGGTGTGCTAGATGAATTATTTTGATTCTCTGGAGTACGAACAGGACTAATTGATTCTTTTTGGACCATGGTTTTTGGTGATTCATTTTGACAAATTATATGTTCTGTGGGTTTGCACGAAGTATGTGTCTCTGATGTACTGTCTTTCTTAAAAAGACTAGCAAAGGATCTGATGGTTGGAGCCGCAGGTGGTGTTTCAGGTATAGATGATGATGAAGTACTTGGTGTGCTTAAAGAGTCATTTGGCATAGCAAAGGAGTTGTTTGGCGATTTAATAATAGTCTTATCTTGGGAATCTTTCAATGCAATATTTTCCTCAATTTGTGTTTCATTTTTTTCTGTCTTAGAGATAGGTTTAGGCGAAGTTTTGACGATATTTGTTGTAATATTGGATACAGTTTCATTTTTAAATTTCTTATCCGCCTCATTATTTTGGTTTACCTTGACGTCAATATTAGTATTTATTACAGATGGCATGTCAACTTTTTCCGTGCCATTACAATTCTCATTTACAGTCCATACAATATTGTTTTGGAGTTTTGCATCAATCTTTTCATTATTAGTCACATTTTTTTTATCGGCAGTGCTTTCATTTATGTTTTTCACATGGGACTCTAACGTAGGATTATTTACAATAACAGTATTAGCGACGTTACTTGGCAAGGAGTTATCTTCATTTATTTGATGCGTTGATTTATCAGAAGTGCTTTGCGCATATTTTTGAAATGGAACGACAGGTTCTTTCATAGGTTCTTGGTTTGGTTGTTGGGATGGTACAGATTGTCGCACGGATCTGTTTATCTGCGGCGCTTGATGATTCGGTTGAGGATAAGTCAGATGTGCATGCGAATTGGATGAAACTGATTGCGCATTTGAATGCGGATGAGGAATCGTTGAATACATTGGTTGTGTGAAATAGACCTGTCCGGTAGCTACTTGATGTTGTTGTGTAGAGACAGAATGATCAGGATAGATGTACATGATCGGTATCTGATATTGCGTCTGATCGCCGATGTATCCCGACTGGACTTCATTAGTGGGATTAAGTATTCGATTATAATTATCTCTCCTTATACCTCTGCCCCGACTGTTGCGGCGTCCATTTTCTCTACTGTAATTCATTTCTTGAATCTCGGCGCCAAGACTATATCCAGGATGGGCATATGCCACTCCAGATATAAACGGTGGAATGTGGCCGTTCGCGGAAACATTGTACATTGATGCTTGCCAGTCATTACACATTTGCGTCATCAATTGTTGCGGATAAGTAGGCGCCGGTGGCATAGCTACAAATAAGATGAAGCAATTTCAACATTAAAAAAAATTTTTGATTCTTGAAAATGCACGAATAAATGCATATATTATATCATCTAAGATATTGACTGGCTATTATATTTATTTATTATATTTAATCTATATTTACAAAAAATTCGCTTTAAACATATCTTAATATACTTTAAAGAATCATATAAAAAGATAGAATAAAATTTTTATATAATAAAATTTGTAGAAATGCAAGTATATTCACCATTATACCAATGATGTTGTTGAAGTTCTGGTACTTGTGTTATTCCGACAGAATCAACGTTATTGTTATTACCCTCTATATCTTTCGCGTCCCATGGTAGTTTTAAGGCTTCAGTAATGTCAGATTTAAGAATGGTAAATATCTGACGCTTATCATTATCAGTTAAATCATGTAAATCTAAAAACTGAAGATTCATCTAAAAGAGAAAAGATAGAAATATGTTAAATGTAAATAAACGTTATATTAGAAATTACATTAGATAATTACACAACGCATATTCATATTCGTACATAACGTTTGCGATTCTTGCAATAAATTATATTTATATCATGCGATACATTTTTTAAAACTATTGATTTACAATTCAGCACAGTTATCAAAATCGCGACATTTAATTTTTTAATTTTTGTATCATAAAACATAAAAAATTAATTTTTATTTAATATTTAATTGATAATAAAAAACTATTCGTTATTAAAGGACTTCTCAATATTACATTTTTTAACAAAGAAAAATTTTGAGCCGGAAAGATATTTTATTACGTTGAAAATCAACTAAAACTTTAAAAGGCATTTTTCTCAAAATTACATTTTTCTGCAATTTTACTATTATTTATGAATAATTTCAAGAAGGATAATTATAGATTTCAAGAATAATATTGAGACGATGATTCTTTAATGTGATAATTGATATTAGAATGAATTTTTTTCTTAAAAATCTTTTTTTTCTTTTATTAAAAATTTTTTATAATCAAATTTTATACAAATTAAATTTAAATATCGTCAAATCAACAATATCAAAAAAACAATTTCCTTCTTAAATATTCTAAAAGAATATTTTTTAAAAATTCCAAAGAAATTAATTTTATGCAACTATTTTATCAATAAAACTTTATTTTGAAGATGTAATTAATAAAAAATTTATTCTAAAAAATATTGTTTGTCAAATTTCACGATAAAATTGTTCAATTGTGACAAAACAAAATCTTTTTTCGACTAAGTTTATATTTTTCAATAAATGTTTTTGCAATGTTCGGTATCGTATTTTTCCCTCAATGTAAGACTATTATTAAAAAAATTATACTTGCAATAATTATAAGTAATTTGTGAAAAATAATTTTTCATATTTATCTTTTCTAACTTTCAAAGATTTCATCTCTCTTCGCAAGTATCTTCAAAATTATTTTTCTATTCTAATTATATTTTTATTTCGACATCTGTATACATTAAACTCTTACTCTTGACATTTAATATTTCATTTTCATTATAATTAAGAAATATGTCTCTCATATATATATAGTAAGCGATAAAAAGTAAAAAGTTAAAATAAAAAAGTTGAACACAAATAATATAAAAAAATTTTCAATTATTAAACAAAAAATTTGATGTCTAATAAATTTTTGAACATTTTTAAATATATTTTGCTTTTATATTTATTGTTAGAATATAAAATGTATCGATTATTATTCGTTCCCGAAACTGCTTTTATTTTTTTTTTAATTAGAAATGTTATAATTTTGTATTATTAAATTAATATATAATTCGACATTATTTATCATAAATATTATTTATCATAAAAAATTTATCAGAAAGTCTCGACTTAGCTAGGATTAAAAAATTTTCTTGCTATCTATAGGTATCAATTTATGAAGGAATTGATATTTCTCACATTAAACAATAAATACCTCGATGAATACTAAAGAAAATATTGTTTTTTTTTAACAGAGTAAAAAACATTTTAAATAAATTTAAAAAATTTAAATAAAAAAAAATCTACTAACAACTTTTCTACTTTTACGATCATTTTAGTATCAAGATTAATATTTCTAGAA
>NW_017259376.1:177254-193732 GCF_001594045.1 Atta colombica
TATAATAATATATTATATATTATCCCTTATTCCGAGTAACAGAAAATAAAATATGAGTTTGAGAAAAAATAAAAGAATAAAGATTCTAAAGCAATAAATAAAAAAATTTCAATAAAGCCAACATAAGATGGACATGTGTAAAAAATATGTTGTTCATATAATAACACAGATATTTCTATCCTGGCAAGGAGGAACGTTTAGGTTTCTTCAGTACAATACTTAGAAATTAACCAAATAGCAATTTCACTCTAGAATAAATCACTAAAATTGAATAATACAAAACGTTGTCGAACCGGAAACATCGTAAAACTAATATTCAGGTATAAAAAAATCATTGTCTTGGTATTTGGCAGAATGTTTAAATCGTTGAAAAAAATTAAAATTAATATAATACAGCAATGGCAGAAAGTTGATATTTAACGAAAGCGATAAAAAAAGTTCTAGTGCAAGCTGTTAGAAATAAAAAATAAATGTCGTATATTTTTTCTAAATTATTCGATAAAATAAAGAACATTAACCGATGAAAGTTTATTATAAAAGATGAACTAGTTACGTTCGACAAACAAAAAATTTTGTAATAATATAATTTCCTACTAGATGCATTTCTGAATAAATTAAAAAAAAAAAACAATTATTTTTTTTAGCATGTTAAAGGCACGCGCAAAAAACATAACATATGTTAAAAAGAGTATTCAAAAGTAAATCATCAGCAATAAATTGTTCCAAATGCAGCCATTTTATGTAGTATCATAGAAGCGAGTCACGAATCAAATGATAATTAAATAAAACGATATTTTATCAAACTTGCATCGTACAGTTATGAGCGGCTAGCTATCGATGCGAGTTAATGAGAAATTCGTAAATTACTACTAAATTAAACATTCACAATAATCGAATATTCTACAGAGACGTTAAGTGGCGCACGTGGAGGCGTCTAGAACGAAATTCTTGGGAATTCAATTGTGCCGAAACATAAGACGAGTCCGTCTATCGATGACTTCGTGAAATAACTTGTAGAAAATATTATAAAACGATGATTATTAATGAGAAATCCTCGGCGAATTCTGTCCGAGAGACGCGGCTACCTAACCTCGACGACCACGCTCGGCCGCGCGAAAAGCATGCACTTTCACGCTTTGTGTCGCTTATGAGTCGACTATGGTGACTTACCTCGTTTCGAGTATCCATCCTCGTTTCCACAATTGGTACAAAACATTAAAAATCGCACGAGTCGTGGGGCCTGAAGCTCCGGTGATTCTGGGTTCGGCGACGATCACAGGTTTGTCGACACCACACGTTATTTTCAACGTCTCGTTATGGCGGCGTGACACGATTTCGCACGGTCGCGTGGTACAACGGCGTATACGAAAATAATGAAACTGCTGTCGGTTACACTTCGTCGCGGCACAATTAAAATAAAATAAAAAAAACTGATTCGGTCCGATTATGAGACGCGCGTGTTCATGCCCCGGCGGTCACATGCAGTGCGAAAACGAGCATGAACATGAACGTTCTGTAGCGATCGTCGGTATGATGGTACGACTGCACAGCACTGTGGACTAATAAAGAGTGAAGACTAGATTCACTCGACTGGTTACCGTAGGCCTCCGTACCGTCGTGGAAGTAATAAGGAAGTGCTTGTGCGCGGGCATTTTTTGCTGACCAATGACAGAGCCTGACTCAAAACCTTGCCATCTTAGAATTTCTAAACTAAGGGAGCGTTTCTATTTGCCGTATCCATACGTATGACTGTTATCTGTACGAATTGACTAATCATAGTCGAGTATTCCCCTCTTACAGTTGAATGAGAGGGGAATATGCGACTATGATTCGATCATTCTCGACATTATTAATAATTAACAACTGATAACGAGAACATAAACGTTCTGAACATTGCTGAACATTGCTGAACTCGGAGCAATTCAGAGTATCTTGAAGTATGACATTAGTACGTCCACTTTCGAAAAGAAAAGAAGATCGTGTTATTATGCATACAGCATGATTGATAAAATTAAAGATTTATGTTTATGTTATAGATATGTTATAGACTTTGATTATCGATTTTGGTTGATTTTCGATTAATCGTTTCTTTATTCAAAAATTGTTAAAATTAACGATTCGAACTGATGCTAAAATATCGGTATAATAATTCTTTTATTAATTGAACTACTTATTGTAGTTTATCTTTCCTTCTTTTTTCTTCAAGTTAGAACAAAGAGAAAATATGAACTATATAAATCAATTCTTGCATATTTATATAAGTCTCATATAAGAATATCTTTTTTATAATTATATATTTGTCGAATATATACTGAAACTTTATATGTACTTATGAAAAAATATTTCGATGTTACAATTGAATATTTATGTAATTGTCACATTAAAAAAAAATAAAAGATTAGGAAATGTAGGCATGTAAGTATTTATTTACACTACTTAATTCTTAGCTTTCGTCTTTTTCAAGGAAGGTCGATCAAATATTTTATTCATTCCTGCCGCTTGATTATTATAAAACTTGAGATTTAGATTTGTCTCCGATATCCAAGAATCAAATTGCGTCGTGTTCTGATCCAGCAAATGAGTGTATTTGATTTTTTTTTTCTCGAAGTTCTTCATCCGCTTGATCATTAGTAAAATTCTTTTGTCAAAAGGACTTCTAAAGTCGCGGCAGAGAAGTCGCGTTTAAATATAGCGTCCTTGTCCAAGTAGAACGCGCCACGATGATAATATTTCTGTAAAAATTTGTACTCTCCTTTGGTCGCTATAATTATCTTAGAATTCAGTCGAGCTTTCTGTTTGTTTCTCCTCAGTCAAATTACGAATATGCTCGATCTCTACACGTTCCTTTTTAAACTGTTTCTTCTCTTCCCGATTTCGTTTGATTCTTTTAAGCTCGCGCAGCTTCCAAGCTTCTTATTCTACCTCGTCATTCTCGTCATCAGTTGCGAACGTCGTTGAGCTTACTCTTCTTAGTGTTACCTTTATTGCTCTCTTTTCGCATTATCTCTTCCATCATCCTCAGAATTTGTTTCTTTCGTTTTTGGGCAATTTTCTTGGTTGTGATCAAAGCTTTTGTTTGTTTCTTCTGCATCACCGCTCTCTCTTTTTCCGCTTTGATTCTATTCTTTTTGCAAACGAACACAGATTTCAACTGCGATTTAGTTTCTTCCTCACAGTCTGTGTACTTTTCGTACTCCAAGCTCTCTTTTGACCTTTCTCTATCTTCCGCCTTTCCTTGTATCAAATCCTCCTCAGTTTTCTTCCTGGATAATACTCGTTGCTTTAGGGTCTCTCATCATTTCTATCTTCGAATCTGATAGTTCCTCATCCTCAAATGAATCAGAATTCGTCTCCTCTCTCGCGTTCTCTTTGGTTTGATGTCGATAAGCTTGGGGCTCGTGAATATGTCTGTGTCTCTCTGCACGTACCTCGGTTGATATCTCCCTTTGTTGGTGTATTAATTTTCGCAAACGCGGAATCATCATCTCTATTCTTTTTATGCGAGTGCACAGTAATATCTGCGACAATATCGTTATAATTCTTTTGTATACGCTTCTTGAGAAAATCCTCGACTTCTGATTCTTCATCTAAATTTATTGTAGCTACATAATTTGGCCGTTTATTAGAAACATAACGATATACTTTCACCTCCTTCGTAGACAACTTTGCAAACTTAAACAATTTTTTTAGAAATTTTGATATGCATAGAAAATTAAATGACATCATAAACGTTACATATGAAAATAAAAATAAATTAAATTAAATATTCTTAAAATTAAAATTAAAAGTTAAAGTAAAGACATTTCTTATAAAATAGAGCATATATTTTCTTAATATTTATTATAAATATTGTTTTGTATCTTCAAATATTTAAATAGCTTGTTTGTTAATCACTGTTAAATGAATAATTGTAATTTAACTGTGAAACATAAATAATTTACGAATCTTTAATGAATATACTTTATAATAGGTACATTAAAATAAATAAAAATAAAACATATGTGCAGTAAATTATAATCACAGTATCAGGATATATTGCCAATTATATATTATTTTGTATAAGTGCGGGTTGCTAAGGAATTGTTCGTTATATAATTTCATTATTATTTTATTATATTGATAAATATATCGATAAACGTGTTACCAAGATATCAAAACTAAAAAAAAGGTTAAAAAATTTTTTTTTCTTATTTTTTTGTTTTATAACTATAAATATAAAATAAAAAGCAACATGGAAAACATATTCATTTTATGAAATTAATTAATTGCAATATAAAAATAATTATAATTATTAGATGGGAAAAAGTTCGTGGCGTTTTTTTAATGCCATCTAACAGGAAAAACGCCACGAACTTTTTCCCACACCTAATATTTAAAAAATTTCATCTTTAGATTCTATCAATTTTTTTTAAACATATTTAAAAAAAGTTAAAAAATATTACACATAATATTATATACTACAATACTACAGAATACTATTATAATAAAATGTATTTTAAAAGAAAGCTTGGAAGTATTTTTTACTAACTTTTATAAAAATAATTCATTACCCCCCGTTACTGATTATTTAGAAAATAATTCATTTTTTGTTACTTTTTTGTGATATCAAAGTAAGATACTAGATTTAAAAATTACTTTATTCAATAATAATTGTAATAATATTAAAACAATCAATATTTAGATTATAGTCTTTATATTAGAGATCATAATTTTGAACGATTAGAGATACACGTTCATAAGTGCATTATATTTAGATGTACATGAAAAAAAGATTATAGTACTTTATATAACTTTTTTCTAAAGCAACTAATAAATATATAATTTTAATCTATAAATCTATATTAATATTTTAATTTTTAATTTTAATGAAACATACAACTAGAATGTTAAATAATTGAATAAATTATCTTCTATATCAATATTCTGTGTTTGTATGAAAAAGGTATGAATTTTATTTTATTAATTTTTTAATATATGCTTATTTTTAGGAAATTAGATTATAATTTACAAATGCAGATTTTATTATAATTGTTTTTAAAGATTAATGTTGTTATAACGCGCATTCCAAAAATTGCCTGTCAATAATAAAAATTTATAGTTCATTTACATAATACTACATATGTATGTGTATATATGTTACAAATTTTCAATAATAACTATACCAGAATTATGTACCCTAAAATAAAAAAGACAAAAAATTTTTTAATATTTAAATTTTTATTAGAAAATATTTCTAACCAATTAAAAATAATGCTATTCGAGTAGTTCACAGAGTAGTTATAGAGATTATAATAAGGAATTAAAGTATAACAATAACAGCTGAATTCGTAACTGCATTATTATAAAAATGTAATAATGCTATCCTTAATGTTTATAGACAAAAAAATAACGATCATTACTGAAAAAAAAGTTCTTTAACGAAAATGGCGTAACAAATAACGCATTATCGTTTTTGATTTCCGTTGTAAATTATTTATTATTTTTCCAACAAGGAAGTTTCTAACGATGGATTTGTGAAAAAACAATTAAAAATAATTGGAAATTTGTATCCGACATTATATTATCATACACTATTAATTTTAATTACAGCTAAGTTTTGTAAATTAATCCAATAATATTTTTTCACAAGAAACTACTATCTTTTAACATTAAATATTAAGTATTTTCATAGCATATTTGAAAAAAAATAGTTTGACTATGTTCAAATGTTCTAGAGTCTTATGGTTCGAATCTGTAGTAGTCTAAAGGTCATATAACAGATTGTAAAAAGTGAAAAAAATAAGTGGATACAGTCAATACTACTCACTATTATAGTATCAGAAAGGAGAAAAATGGAGAAAAATGTATTTATAATATTTTGTTTTTTTTTATGGTCTGCTGTGCGATCTTCCGGCACGCAAGACGGTCAACTTTGAACTTACCTTCAATACTATCAAACTATTATATTCTTTCTAACACGTATAATTTATGGTAGAAAAAAAGAAGTCAAATATGCAACGAAAGAAAGCTGACTTTTTACCTGTCACTTCACAATTAAAACAGTGTGTCGCTGTTTCAAAAGTTCGCTCTTTTCCTGCTTCCTTTTCATGAAGCATATCTTCATTGGCAATTTTTTTAAATAAGAGCATTATGGGCATATACGGTTATATAAGGTAATAAAGTTATTATACAGATATAAGGTAATAAAGTTATTATACAGATATTTCGGAACGTTTAATTTAAGATATTTACGATACGTCAATATGTCCGATCTGTATCACCGCATATCGTAACTTATTTTAATAGGAAAGCTATATCTTATACAAATACGAAACTAAAATTGAACAAAGGGATTGTCAGCAGTATCATTTCGTAAGATCGAACAATATATATGCTATTCTTTATTTCGAATAAGAGAGGCATTAATCCTTAATTTATACCTTAGCGCAAGACGCTCAGACAATATAAAGTATCCAAAAAAGATAAATAAAATGTCTTTGGCGTCTTAAAGACATTTTATGTCTCAATGTGTTGTCTGGGCTAGTAACATTTAAAGTAACATTTAGAGTAACATTTAAAATAGTTAAATATGTAGTTTTAAATGTATATATTTAAAATGGAAATGGCATTTTGTATTTTCCATTTTAAATAGTTTTTGAAAAACCATTTTCTTTTTACATTTGAAATCATGTCTATCATTTAACCATTTATATAAAATAGATAAAGTAAATAGTTTTCCTATAATTTTCACAAATTTTCCCTAGAATCATTGATGTATAAAACTCAAGTCCCATGATTGGCTAAAAATTTTTATGAATATTTAAACAAATTAACTATAAAGAGAAAATTAATTCCAGATAGTCCATAAATATCGAATCTTAATAAAAAAATAAATATTCCAGTTTTATATAAAATACTATATAGATTTCTAAAAATGTATATTATTCTTAACATCTAATTTTGACCGTAATCGACGCTTTTCGTATTAATTTGTTTATTCAAGTAAATGGTCCCGTTTCCAAATCAATAATATCAAAAATTTAAAATATTCCCGTCAGAAATATTGTACTTTATTTATAACATTAGTTAGAGTTTTGAATTCCGTTGAAAATAAATTTCAAACGTAACATATTTTTGAAAAATGTATACCACCTTGGCGAAAAGTTTTTATGAAAAATTACATAGATTGAAACAAGAATTTAGAAATTCTTAGTTTTTGTAGATGTTCGTAGTGGGACGTTGTTTTTTTGAAAAAAAACCAAGAAATCTTCCGTTCTCAAACAACATCGCTCTACGTCCCACTACAAATATCTACGAAAAATTAAGAATTTCTAAAATCTTGTCTCAAGCTATATAGTTTTTCTGTACTTTTTTGTAAAAATTTTTCTTCGCTAGGGTAGGAAAAACTATTTTGTATTCGAAAATATTTAAAACCTATTTATCCATTTTACAAATAAATTGGAAAAATCTATTTTATATTTTGCCATTTTAAATGTGCTTTTTAAAAGTATTTTACAATTAGTATTTTAAATAAAATTTGAAATGCATTTTACCCAGCTCTGTACCTTAGTTTTTGACATCCTTACTACATATTTGGTCATTCGTGTCTTGGATTAATTTTCATCACTTTTACAAGTATATGTAAATTATTAAACGATTTTTACATATATTTTGACATATTTAAAAAATATTTGTAGTTATATATTTATAATATGTAGATAAATTGTTATAACTATGAATTGTTATAACTATAAATTGTTATAAATATATTATATACAAAATGAGAAAAATGCACTTTATATGAAAATGTAAAACTCCGAAACAAAAATATTTAAAAGAAAAATATAATTTAATATCTTAAAATTGATTCCAAACTACAAAAAAAATAATTCAAATGTCGGCTGTTCAAAAAGTTTAATAATTGAGTAACTTGAAAATGTTTTTTTAATATGCATGAATGGCTATAAATTGGAAATATATTGCATTTATATTTTAAATAATGCATTTTATTATTATTATTGTATTAAAAGAACTTATAATTTATTAAGAAAATGTTTTTTATAACATTACAGACAACATAATATATGTATAATATTACTGACAACATTTTAATACAAGGGTATCAAAAATCGTGTTTAATAAGGGCTAATATGTTATTTTAGAGTTAAATTCTTTTTTTAATAATTCGCGAAATTCCCCTAATATAACCGTTTTAGTTGAAAATCAAGAAACAAATTTATTTTTTAATAAAAATTTAATTTTAATAAAAATTTTTTAATTACAAAAAATGTACATACGTTGGGTACATACGTTTGTGACTCAGAGATGAACTATGTCAGTTAAAGGATACGCATGAATTGAAGCCAGCAACGCACAAAACTTGTTCTCTAGAAATTTTTTTTAGGAACATAAAAGAGATCGGTATATGACCAGACGCTCTCAGTATTTCAAAGAAAAGAAAAACAGGTCACTAATAACCCAAAGGTGTGTATTAAGGGATAAAATATGAATCATGTTTGAAAAACAACTATATATAGTTGGTTTCTTTCTTTATAGTGAAAAAAGGGTCTAAGGTGAAAGTGAGACGGGAAAGGAGAGCTAGTATATGCATTCAGCAAACTCTTAGATATAAAGCAACTTCGTCTCATATATATATATATATGTAGCTTCGCGATCACTACTTCTAATCTCACGGCACATACATTATGCATCGACTGACCCAATGATCTGTCCGTTTGACCGCATCAAGACGATGAAAAGTGTTTTTCTTATATATATAACAGTTGATGGAATGTGGGAGTCATTACATCATGTGTACGGTTATATCAAAAAACGGCTCGGAGAGAGGATGGAGGAGAGCCCTTTTCCTTTGCTCTGAAAATATTAAATAGATGGATCGAAAATGGAGTGGAAATGCATAAGTTGAACATGAAAGCGCAAAGTAAACGCTTAAACTCTTCGGATGTATCGAGAAAAAGTGCTTAAATTTTATAATGAACAACTTCAAAATAAATTGAGGCAAAAAATTTTTTTAAAGAAACAAAATATATAGGGAAGTAGGAATCAACGCGATACTTTGTGCACAAGTATAATAATAAAAGATTAAAAATTTATATATGATGACAAAAACTTTTTTTTTAATGTATATCTTCGATCTTTCGTACACATTTCGACTTACTTCATCCACCATACTAAAAAGATTCTTTTAATCCAACACAGTTTATTAGTCAGGAGGAAATAAGGAATTTTTATGAAATAAGGCTATGATAAAATTCAAGTTATAACAAATGGCCGTCATGTTTCCATAATTAAAAAAGAGAGCAGATAGTCACTCATCAAATTGTCAACTTACATGTAACTTGTACATTTATATCCAGTAATAATCAACCAAGTAAAATTAATACAATGAACATAATAAAAGTTACAAAATTTACAAAATTTTGATATCCATAAATAAATTTTTGAAATAAATTTTTTCATCAAATTTTAGTAAAATGAGATTTGACGGTAGTTAACGTTTCGGTTACTGAGAGGCAAATATCATGCCTGTCATCGCTGACAACAATATAGTCAAGAGTTAAAAGTCAACTATAAACAAGAAGTAAACTAGATAGCATTAAGAACCGATATATAGGCATGATCTAAAAATTCAGTATCCGTTTGAAGATTTCAACTTATTTTTTGCATTTTAATATGTAACATTTCGGACATTAATCTTTTACTGAAATTTCTTTCTCTATCTAAAATCCGCACATTTTCCCATATTGAATTAATGTAACTTTTATGATCTGTAATAACAGAATAAATAGAAGTTTGTCTCGTAATATGATTTTGATATTCAGAAATACGTGTCTTTAATTGTCGAGCATTAATTTGTCCTACATAAAAGGCCTCGCAATCTTTGCAAGCAATCTAGATCACGTTTTTTTTATGAATTGATTGGTAATGGATCTTTCTGAATTTTAATCAGACAACGAAGTTTGTTAATGCTGTAAAAGCAGTTTTTGAAATCATATCATTGATAATTTTTTTAAATTTGTCCGAAATTTTTTTTTGTTAATAAAGAGGATAATAAACCAAATAATTTTCTTTCTTGTATTTGAAATTTGTTTAACCTTATTCCTGATATTTCTATTTTTTAAAAGATCTTTTAATCTTTGAAAAATCATGTTAAATAAAATCTAAAGAATAATTATTATTTAATAAAATGTTGATAATCAATTCAAAGTTTTTCTGATAAAATTCCGGATCAGAGATAAAAAAATACCTTATCGATCAAGTTTATAAGACTTCTTTTATAGAAAAGATGTCTAAATAAAAAATTCCAGTAGATATTTATCTAAAAAAGTCGATTTCTGATAGCAGCTTCAAATATCGCTGTTTTATTAATATAATTATATCTAGAAAATTGATTTTGTCACCTTCTACCTTAATTGTAAACTATAACTTTGTATGTACTGAATTAAACAATTTTAAAACATTATCAATTGCAGCAATAGGAATCATCGCAACAATATCGTCAACATAACGAAATAAAACTTTAACGGAACATCAATATAGTCAAGAATACTCTCTTCAAGGTCCGGCATAACATAAAAAAATTTTTTATAAAATAATAGAGTCTATGAGCATATGCAAGGGCAATGAGCATAGCACAATGAATAGTGCAACTAAATCTTTATTTTCACAAAAATACTTCAAATGTTTCGGTTCTCACCAAACCATTCTCAGTAAACAAAAATTTACAACCATTAAAATAATTTATAATTCATTCATCAATAATTTTAAATTCATTCATTGATATTCATTCATTGATTGATTAATTTTAACTTCATTAATTGATAGCTGTATTAATTGATGCTGTTCATCTTCAAACTCTTCTTCGATTAAATATTGCTAACATCTTATAAATATCGGTTATTTACTCCAACTAAATATCGATTATTTATTAAATATCGATTTACTCCAAGTGATCGTCCTTGGTCCATTATAAGTAAAAATTGTTTTCTGATATGGACTTTTAATGTTTGTGTATGACATTGTTATTATGAAGTTGACAGATATATTGAGATTTTCTTTTACAAAATTCGATTTTTTGCTTTTCTTTTCTTTATTCTTCTTTATTTAGAATATTCTCTGTAGGTAGTACACAAAGAGTCTGAAAAGAATTTTTTTTTAATTCCTGATTTACAAAATAAGTAGATTTTCGTATCATTTCTCTTGTAAAAGAATTTCTTAGAATTTAAAGGATTTTACTTTTATGTTACTTTTATGTGAGCTAATTTTCAAGAAGTATAATAATCTTTTTCTAATTTTTCTATATATATATACACATATATAGCATTTAAGGATCTATAAATATAGATCTTTTAATTCTTTATTAAAAGCTTATAACATAAAAATATAAAATGTGTAAAAACAATTTTACCACAGTTTATATTTCAAAGTACCGTTTTTTTTATGTTAATACAAGTTTATGTAATTTATTTCTTTTTTTGTGAGCTAGATGAGGAAACCTATGAATATTTTCTTTATCTTCATAAAAAAAGATATTATATGATAAATTTAAAATTACATCGATATCGAGTTTGTATCGAGCTTGTATCGAGCGAATGACAAGCTGAAATGCAAACTCAAGTAAAATTATTATATATTTTGTATTTTTTATATTTTTATATATTTTTATATAAAAAATTTATATAGGAAAATATTATATAAAATGTTATAGAAAATATATACGTATATATGTATATATAATATATACATATATGTATATATTAATTATACAATTATATATGTTTGAAAAATATCAGCAATGTTGGGTTGTCCGAAAAGTTCGTGCCGATTTTGAAGGAAAATTGAAACGCAGATTTAAATTTTAGTATACATTTATTAAATTTAAATCTTTTGCGGCACGAACTTTTTGGACGACTCAATATTTAGATTAATTTTTTTTAATAAATAGATCTATACACACACACACACACACACACACACACACACACACACACACACACACACGCGCGCGCGCGCGCGCGCATATAAGTATTCATTAAATATATACATATAAATATTTATGTCTGTATTTAATCATATCTTCTTTCAAATAATTGTAATTATCCAGTTATTAAAAAAAATATCTTTTACAAGATTAATTACAAACTGTTAATATTTTAAAACTCATATAATTTTTTTTTAACAATTAGCATGCTAGTGCACTAACAGCTGATAAAAATGTATCGATTATATAATTTGATTTACCCTTCGTGTAATCGTCATTTACAATACGTTTCTCATGTTGATTCCTAGATGGCGCTCGTCCCAGCTGATAATTACGAATTGCGCGGGAAAACATGGCATCTCTCGGCTCTCGGCGACGACAACAGATCGGACAGACGAAGCTTCCTCACTCCTCTGGCATCCTGAATCAATGATGCTTAAATCATCGGTTGCGTGGGAAGTGCTGCCTGTTGGGTTTGTTCACGCGGAATTGCAAAAACTAAATTCAGCGGAATTATTCCCGCGGCACAGTTCGGATGTATATACCGTTGGTGTAATTTTGTATAATGTGATAGGGAATCTATTCTTGATTATCGATTCGTTTATTGTGGGGCTACAGAAGCCATCTTTTTAATTTTCATAGCATTACTGATTTTAACAAAAGAATATTATTATTTTTAATTATTTATTAATTATACATATTTTATATTATGTGTATATTTATAATTACAGGTTTTATCAACAGATCTATTAAATTACTAGAAAAAGAGAAAGGATGAGAGAGAAGGAAAGAAGGAAGAAAAATTATGATATTTAATATTATTCATGAAGTTTTCTACATATATTTGATGTTTTCTATTTGAGGTATCTACTTTGTAGTATTCATAATATGCTTCTAATTCTAACAATTGAATATTGTAACGTTGAAGTAGTAAGTAATTGATTTGCATTTCTATAATATTGAAAATTCATCAATTCGTGACACATAATCTGATAGTAGCCAATTTTAAATGAAAGAAAAGATTCTTTAAATAGAAGGAACATACTTTTGTTTAAAGTTTTGAATTATAATATTTGAAAATATATTGATGTTAACCCTTCATCTGCAATCTGAATTTTTTTTGGCACAAGCAAAATTTAATTCGCAAATTTCACTATTATTTTTGTTCAAATTTTAATTTTTAAAATAAAGATTTTAATATTTGAAGTAAGATATATTTGATAATATGTAATAGAGATATTGAAAAGTAATCTTGAATTTTTTTTTGAAAATTTAGAGAAAATATAAAAGACTAGGTTGGACAAAAACTCAGATTGCAAACGAAGGAAATAAAAATATGATGCAGGCAAAGAATTAAATAGTTTTATTGATGCATACTCAATACTTTTTTTGTTAAACCAACGTGTAGATTTCTTTAAACATTTGAGTCTGATGATTTAATCAGAAATAGTATTACCACAAATTATATTATGATTATGATAATAAAATATAAAATTAGTATTACGAGCTAAAGATAGAGAGAAGGAAAGAGAATCAATTTTCAAGTTTTCAGTTTAAATTTTAACAGTTAAAGAACTTCCATGAAACAAATTTTTCATAATATTTTATCGGCTTGATTGCATATTTTTGAACTGTTAAATCGCAATATTAACAAATATGAATAAAATTTATTATACTAGCCAAGACTAGTATTCATAGTCAGTTCTTATTTCAAGATCGTCTTAAGTAATGTCTTAAGACACTAAAGACCATGGCACACAAAATACTTAAGGCAGTAAGAAAATTAACATGTTGGATTGGCTACTGCTTATGTTATGCCTTACAGATTCTATCATGGATTGGTCAATTTGCTTACTGCTTAAGTTTTTTGTGTGTCATGTCCCTACTGCACCCCTCTGATTGATTTATGACTTCTTAAGACTTATTTAAGACAGTTTCAAATATAAGATCCGATTATGAATATCGGTCTCTAATTGGTTCGTGACTTCTTAAGATTGTACTTAAGACGGTCTTAAAAATAAGACTATTTACTATAAATACTGACCTTAGTAACAATGTCTTCGAGAAAAGAAAGGCAAGTAAAGAATGGGATCTTAAATAAATATAAAAGATCTTATAAAAGATATTTTATGCGACGCGTATTAAGGAAAGTCAACCAAAGAACTGTTAAACTTTAGATACAGATTTAATGTGTCTCGTTAAATCACGAAGATGTGAAATCACGAGCTGCTGCACGTTCTTCTTGGCTCGACTTATGTCACTTGTGTATCGCGGTGAGCGATAAACGTTCCGCATGTCGCGCGACATGACTCGCATATCTGCCTCGTTACTTGCATTTAATCCCTATATTCTACATGCAAACGTTTTATATGTCATTTATAGTACTTTTTTACATCATTTATGACTTACAACGGTGGACGCATACGCGCAGCCACTTTGTATCGCCGCCACGCGAAGCGAAAAAAAGAGAGAAAATAACGATTTTTTAATTACGAGATTATCGTTTGCAGCTTTAAGGAATGTAATTTGACATAAGTAGTGCTACAAAGATACCGTCGATGAACACACATGCATTACTTTTTCTCTCTTGCCTATTTTTTTAATATTGATACGAGCACCAAATGCAATGTTATTATATGGCGGCGCGATATTTATCTTAACTCAACAAAATTGTGCAGAACGTATTATCTTTACTCCGCAGTTTGCAATGCTTTTACTTTTGATATCATACTAATTGTTTTTTTTATATTGCTGTTAATTTAAATTGTGACAATTGTATGTTGTATTTACAGTGATGTTGATTGGTGCGTGTAAAGAGAATTTAAAAGTAAGATAATAAAATTAAAAGGGATTCAGAATCATAAATCGATATAATACATGATTCAAAGGTTTATTTTAAATAAAAAATTTTTGCATTAAATGATTTTTTAAATATATTTTTATACTGGCTGCGTTCAGCAGAGAAAACAGTTTTGCAAGTGTTGTAAAAATTCTTCAATACGATTAGTTCTTACTTTTGATTTTTTAATGTGCAAACTGCAAATCAATCGTATTGAAGAATTTTACAACAGTAAAGCTTTTTCTGCTAAACGCAGCCATATATTGATATTGTATATAGTATGTAAACACTATTTGATTTATTTTTAAATTTAGGCCGGTATTCAGATCTTATATTCAAGATCGTCTTACTACAATTTTAAGAAGTCACGAACCAAACAGAGAGCTGTATTAGCGTTTTAAAACATTACTTAATACGATCTTGAAATAAAAATCGATTATGAATACCGTCTTAAGGTTTTAGATAGATATTTCATCTTAGGTTTGTTTCCTGCAGCTGAACGAATCTAGAACTTAAAGTGAAATAGATATATGTTCGTTATTTCAATATTTGATGAAAACAAGAAAAATTTCTAATTTTGAGAATAAAAAATAGGTTTCTTTCACACAAATCGATAATCGGTATCACAGGCGTTATCGACTTGTTTAAGTCTCATTAGGTGCGCCTGTGTATTTATAGATGGCGCTAGTATGGACGTTACGCGGAGTCGTGAGACGAGACTCATAGGACCGCCGTTAAAACGTGACGGCTTAATTATTAGTCGTGTTTTTCAATTTGATCACGAAGTAACGGTAAAGTGAATACGATAGCGAATAAACGGCGTTCGCGTACAAGAACTCATGTTCGAGAGCGATAGATAAATACAATAACAAGTACTTCGGTGAACTGCGACGAACTTCTCGAATGTCGCGTATTTTCGTCTTTGCGCGCCATATCGGAAGAGGAAAAGTTGAGAAGTCTTTTTCCCTGTCTACGTGCCGCAACGAGAGTAGCGTCGTCGGAGGATGAGGAAAGAGCAGCACAGATGCCAGTGGATGCAGGGATAGCCGGGGGTAAGTATAACCCCCTTAAATAATATAAAATTCAGAGGAAGTTGATAAGCCGAGGTGCGCGTTCGAACTTTTCACTCGGCGCTCGCGCCTTCCATTTCTTATTATAATGAATGCATATCGGCTTAGCTGAGACTAAGAGGAACGGCCGTTGAGAACCCTTTTTTGGTACTCGCGAGCTTGACTCTTCGAAGAAAAGCGGAAGATTCCGCATATTTTTCGCGATAGATCGTGAATCCGGTGCTCTCTAATGTTCATTTCTATCAATGTAGATTAACTTTAATCTTGATTTAACTTACTCTTCATCTCTTTTTTTCTTATTCTTAAAACTAGAAAAAAAATGAGTTAACTAAAGTCTATATTGTAATAAAGTAAATAAAAATCTATATTGTAGCGTAAGAAGGTATTATTTATACCAATGTATAGATTAACTTTAATTTCAGTTTAATCTTTAAGTAATAAGTGGAGTGCTCAGAATCTTAAATAAATTTTATTTTTATAATTATATTTTTTAACATGTATGTATAATTAAATTTTATTCTTTATATTCTTACGAGACAAAGAATAATATAAAAATAATTAACTTTAAGACTTCTAATCAATTCTTTTT
>NW_017259376.1:193832-199476 GCF_001594045.1 Atta colombica
TTAGAGAAAGATAAAAAATAAATTAACTTGAAATTAAAGTTAATCTATATTGAAATGGGAATTAGAAAAAGATAACGAGTTAATTAAATCGAGATTACAGTTAATCTACATTGATCAAAATGAATATGAGCGAAGCCAAGCGCACTATCGTGAAATCTGGTTGAATGCTCGATATTTATATGTGATAATTGCATGTGTCGCGTGTAGCAGGGCGTCACGCTGCATTTTCATGACGAATTGACTGAATATGTTCTGCAAGTTTATTTTTAAACCACAATATTATCGTAATATAAAGGACTTTGTGCTAATTGTATGAAAAATTTGATCTTAGTGAAATGATTTTTTTAAATTTTTATATGTTATAGTTTATAAGGTGGTGAACGCAAAGTGTAATAAACACACCAATAATAGATAATTTTTGAGTTGTTTTATATTAAAGACATAAAATAGAGCACTTTTGAGATTCACGACTCAAAAACTGTCCATTATTGAGCTTTGTATCTATCTTTTGTTTATATTATAAATTACACATATGAAAATAAATTCATTTGATCAATTTTCCATATAATTAATGCGAGATCTCTTCACTCATTTTAATATAAAAATTTAAGGATATTTATATACACAACAGCAGGGCTTTCGAATTAGTAATTATTACACTACGATTTTTGGCTTAAAAATTGCATGTAATAACTACTAATTCGGAAAATCTACGGTATTCTTAAATTTTTCCATTAAAACGAGCGCGAAATTTCTCCCATCAAAAAATTTCTTTTATTGTCGATTGATTGGATCTCGATAGGAAATTTTACCTATCAAATTCGGCGCTCCGGTTTCACATAAATTTCATCACATTCGGCTACCGATTCTTTCTCTCTTTTTTTTTTGTCTCTTTCTGCTGGTAAAAGTTACAGGAGAGGGTTGGTCTTCAACAAGTTTAATTCGAAATGTCAGTGCCAGATTGCGTTCGTCGAACCACATGTTGCCAACTGACTTCCCGCAAAGCCGTGCACACCCGCGCGTAACATACCGTCGAATATTCCCGCTACTATTATTACTATCCGCAGCTATACCGTACTGTTCGAAAAGGGAGGATTGTTCGTTTTCATCCATGGCACAATCTCGGTATTTAGGTATTCAAACAAAAATGTCGCGGATGTCATGTTGCGTCGCAATATTGATGGATTCGATACTGAAAGAGGAAAAAATGCATGTAAAAATTTGCAGGCGATATTCTTAGTTTTTAACTGAGATTGCGACTGAAATTTTTAGAATATAGTAAAGTATATACAGAAACATTATTTTCTATAGCTATGATATATATCTCACTTCATGTTGTTCTAAGAAAATGTTTTCAAATTAATATACGCATTCATTTTTGTGCAAGTTTATCTTTGAAATTTACAGCAAAGAACACTTTGAAAGAAACAATAATAAATGATATTAGATCGCATATGAATACACAACAATAAGGAACTCAATTAAAAAAAAAAATAAATTGTACAATAAGTTCTTTCAAAGTAACGAGAAAGCCTTATCGATTTGAGCTGGAGTTTCATGCTTAAATAATACTTTGTGTTCTGTACAGAACTGGATATATAAATTCACACCGAAATATTATTTAAGCATTAAGATTCAGTTCAGACCGATAAGATCTTCTCATTACTTTGAAAGAACTTATTGCACAATTTGCTTTTGAATTGAATCTTTGTAGACTTAATTCGATATGGGTTTCAAAATTTGTATAAAGATGGATGCTTTTAAGCTGAAGAAATGCTCATTGAGAAAATGCGCGATTAAGTTACGTAAATTCGTTTAGCGGAATTAGCGGAAGTAGAGAATTATGCCGTAAAGTTTCAAGCGTGGGTGTAAAGCCTAACCGCATCGCTTTATTAACAGGGAGGAAGAAAATAAAAGCCGAGGAGACAAATGGCTTTTGGTATCATTAAATCATCCCAAAAAACTTAGTAATTTAATAAGCAATTTCATGTAAATTTTGAGGTCGTTACGGTAACGGCTTGCTGTTGGCCAAGATTTTTTGGGCATTTTAAGATCCGCATAATATTGATGTCGCGATACGTACGATTTTAATTCATATGAAATATGAGATGTTTGTTTCATAACAATGCTGTCATTATTCTTTTCCAAATGATTAATCATAGAAGAAAATTTTGATGGTTAAATGATTTTTGATTTGGAAAGAAACTGTTTCTTTTTTTTTTATCTACCCTCTTACAATTAAGATAATAGGAAATAGATATTACAAAACAGACAGTCATATATATTATCGTTATATCCATTTTATGATACTATATCTGTTCCTTATGATTATTCTTCCTTATGTTTTGACCGATGGCATTCTTCAAGATCATGATGAAAGTGGGGGAAACTTTGGACATCTCGATGAAGCTAGATGAAGCCACGTTGATTCCATGTTTTATCCCGAGAATCAATCGTCAATCGATCATCCGTCTCTTCCCTAAAGACGTTTAGTATACACACATGCATGTGCACGTGTATCAAATCCGTGTGTATTCATCATACGTACGTTGCAATCTATACGTGTGTTGCGTGAATGCCATTGATACGTTTCGTTACACGATCAGAATATCTTAAAGCACTTTGGCCAAAAGAAGCGATATTACCGTATTCGATATCTTTTGAAATAGATATTAAAATAAATACATGGAAAGAAATTTTTTTTGTTGAAATATCTACAAATTTAGCCATATAGATCTGAAGATAATTATATTGAATTATCACAAACTAATTCTCTAGGGACATTCAAGCATAATAATAATAATGTAAGAAACTTCGACATTATAGCTCGTTGGAGCATCTAATATAATTATTTAGATAATCCAATAAAATAGTTTTAATCTTCAGCAAATTTTTTTTTTCTTCATGTAGATATCACAACATTCTCATTTTTTAATTTAAGTTTGTTGCGTAATTTCAAATAAAAATAAATACATCTTGATTACATCTTGCTTTATTTATAAAAAAAATTTACAAAAGAGAAAGATGAGAATATATATGGTGAAAACACTTTTATATTCTTCAAACATCTGAGGTAAAAGGATTGAATAGGGTCATGTTTGAAAGACATTTAGCGGTGGACGCGTGGCGGAAATAACGGCTCAAGGTGTTAACGTGGTATTTTCGCGGGATTTATCGCGAAATCGGTAGTATCTGCTCGGAGAGGAGGTTCGTAGATATTTATTCGCCTCACGGCGCGCCAGCGACCCGCGATGTGGTCGCGGTGCTTTCAAAAGCTCAGAAAGCGTGATACGCTCGGGACTACGGTATTATATGCGCATCTCGTGTTTCATATAAAAATATATATATATATATATATATAAAAAAAAATGTGTGTGTGTGTGTCTGTGTGTGTGTACAAACATACACACTCGTTCGCATGAAAGAGGGAAAGAAAGAGACGTACTGTATACGTATGTATATATGTATACGAGGAGGACATAGCGTGGCTCTTTGCGCAACCCCGAAAGCAATATATCGATGTTTAGCAACCAATAAACGGATCACTCAAAGAGGGCTTTTACCGTAAAGCGCCGGGTGCTTCGTCGACGTTCCCGTTCCTTCCTGCATCGTACAAACACACACAGACACTGAAGTATACATTGCATCCATGCGTGTGTGTCGTGTGTATGTGTTACGTATGTGCCCGCCAATGTACGTTTAACGGTGCCAGACGAAGTACGGCGCTTTTACGGCTCAAAGTAAACGCATTTATAGAGTCGTTCGCCAGCAACGGTGCGTGGCATTGGTGTAACATCGCGACTGACCATTTAACGTCGCTTTTATGATAATGTTATCAATAGCATAGTCTTGTTTTCCTTCGTGTGACTCGTTTCTTTCTTTCTCTCTCAGCCGACCGCGCTTATTTACAGCCCACGTTTATCGCTCACCTGTATCGCCGAGAGTGCCGTCTTGAGAGATCTTTAGCGTTAATTGGACACAAAAGCCGCAGATCGCACCGTAACGATGCGATCGTCATGTAGAAAAACACACCTGATGCGAAAGTTACTTAGCCGATTAATGCCCCAAGGCGAATACATTAGAGCGTTATACAATATTAGAGATACTTTAATGACGCAAAACTCGGTGCATGTATTTTTAACGAGCACGACGCCGCGTTAATTTTTTCGATTCGTTATTTTTTCGATTTTACAACGGATGTATTGTTGCGTTTTATAGAGAATGTTATATTAGAAAATTCAGTTAAAAATATTTCTGTTTTGACGTCTTCTTCAGTGTCTCGTTTAATCGTTGCAAGAAATTATCATATCATAGATACTTTTGCTATATTTACATTTAGCTGCCGATAAAAAACTGGTTAAAGAAACCGAGGAAAATATTGGGGAACTCTAGAAGATAAGAGAGTGGATGTCTTTAAAGATGCTCTCATATATTGTTGTTGGCATCGCGATGTCACTCGCAGCGTCTTCATAATTCTTTCCGCAAGTGGAGAAACAGTTGTGGCAACTGGCGGAAAGTGTCTTGAAGTGGAAGCTGCGATTTGTCATCTCTTATATTTCCATTCGCTTATCAATTTCTTAAACAATTTTAATTTTGATATTTTCTTATCTACTATAAAAAATTGCATATCAGATATTAAACATTTTGATATAAATTTTCTTTGACATTTGTCTATGATAATTAGATAAATTGAAATAATTTTTCATTATTTATCTTATAATACAGCATCTTTTTAATCTGTAGTATTAATCATATGTAGTGTTAACTTTTCAATGTCAAATTTCTCAATGTTTTTAAAATTTAAATAATATCTATGATAAAATAAGTTCATTAAAAGCAAATATTAAAGTTTTTTAAATATTTTTAATAGTTAATATATATCTCACATATTGGCAATGAAAACAAAGTATATGAAAAATATAAATTCATTAAAAAATGAATCGATTCTTCATTGATTCTCAGGAAAGTAGATACAAGTAATTATATTTATGTGTATTAAGAAATTTATAAAAACTTATAAATTCTATTCACGTTATCCTGAAATGTGTTTGTGAAGTTATAGATCGCGTTTTCTTTCTTTTATAACATCTTACCACCATCATCAACCATTCGAGCTTCCTCGGAGTTTCAGAAAGCGGAGAAAAAGCTGAATCATTGTGGCGTGAATCGGAGATGCTTCCTGGAGAGATGCTCGTAAGAAAGGGGAAGGACGGACCGGATGGAAAGCGAGGTTGTCGTGGGGTTGGCCGAGGGTGGAATATACGAAATAGCTGGACATTCGACCGTCGGTGGCGATGGTGAACCTTGGCGACCGGTGGGCAGCGGCCTTGATATATGTGTGCTTGGGGTTGGAAAAGTCGGAGTTTCGTGTACATCGAGGACGTTCGCGCGCGCGTGTACGTCGCGCACAGGACACGCCGGATTTCGGGGGGCAGAATCCTTGAAAAGCCGAGACCAGAACGCCATTGGCCGCCGACAAAGCCCCGCGTCCCCCTGCTCGGCCAATCCCGCCGCGAGCTGATAACGGCGGCGGTTCTTCTCTCCGCCTTCCGCCTCCTCAAGACGGTACGATTTCGCTTACTATATCAAGGAGAGGTGTACGTACGTACATACATATATATGTACATATATATATATATATATA
>NW_017259376.1:199576-206602 GCF_001594045.1 Atta colombica
CTGGAGAGGATTTCGTTCAGCCATTTCTCGATGTTCACTTTTGATATTGGTGGCCGATAGCTTGACGGAATTGCTCACGCCGCGCGTGGTAACTCGGAAATTTCACCGGACGGAGTTTATTCGGGGTGAGATCTTAGACTTCTCAGAAGGATAATATTCGAGGAATATTACGGCTCTTTGACACGTTCCGGTTGTGACTTTAGCTATTGCCATAACGAGAACGTTCTTGATTCGATATATTTTTTGTAAAAAATATTCTATAGAATTAATAAACTTGTAAAATCACAAAATTATAAAAAAAATTATCGCTGAACATGAAAATCTTTTTTCACATTAGATTCTCATATTAAATTCACTTTTCGAAAAATTCATAATTAAAGAAAGAAAATGTTATATATAAAATAAAAAAATCTTACATATTTTTATTCTATTTTAAGATATATATGTTTATTTTTCTAAATTTCAAAAAGAAACTTAAAAAGAATAGAAGAAATTAAGAATTTGAAGGAAAAGATTTTGGGGAATGATTGTAAATTATCTAATTCCATTTCTGAATTGACAAATGATAATTGAGAATACTTAAAATAAAATAAAATACAAACAAACGAAGGAAGTGGCTTTATAATAAAACATTAAATAATCAAGAGCATACAAGCATAAAGTAAAATACTTTTTCATTGAATATACCGAATAATTGTTCTGAAATTATTTAGATTTTCATAATCAATGATCAAAGTTTTTTCGAAAATAAGAACAATATGAAAAGAAGTTTTTGATTTCTGCCTTGCTAAAGTTGTGTGCGAGGCAGGTGTCGATTTTCATTTTTTCGCCATGCTTAAGTAAAAGAGCGAGGTTTTACGACGATTTTTTTTTTCATAGTGTAAACATAATATTTTATTTCATCTTTATTAACTACTTTTCTGTTCTTATAAATATTTAATTTATTTACATATTGAGAAAAAAATGATTAAATTTTAATAAACATTTATTTAAATAGTATCAACTAAATATTCACTTATAGTAAATAAATATTTATTTAATAAAAAAGTAATTGTTAAATCAAATTAATAATTCTTATACCAAATAAACCTATTCTTTATTTAGTAAATATTTAATTGGTACTTAAACAAATGATTTATTAAAATTTAAAAACATTCTTTTTTAGTGCAGTCATGATTTTTCGTGAATTATTCGTTTCACTTTGTATTCGAATATTTTTATGTCTCGTAAAACTGTAGTGTTGTTTTGCATTTTCCAGCTCGAATCGTATATTTAAAGTAGAATTAGCGATTGGCTTCGTGTACAAGTCTTGTTCCTCGGAATGGACGACCACAGCTCTTGGGTCGTGTAAGGCACATCGCAAGTGGTTTAATGGGGTTGCATATGGCTGACAAGATAGAGGGTGACGATAAGAGTCCCTCCTTCGGCAGCTTCCGTGGGAGGGAGGAGGGAGGAGGGAGGGTGCGTGACCGTACGGAATGCCGCGTGACGCGTGTAATAACCGTAGCCGCGCGGCCTCTCCGCGCGGCACGCAGCCTGCACACGGGGACTCAGTGTATACTTACTCGTATATACTTACGTGCAGAGTGCGGTGCCCCAGGTTGCACGGCAGGTGCCGCCGAGGATTCTAAAACGATCACGTCGGCGAAGGGAAGCGAGCCGATCAGGTCCGTACCTATCGCGAAATGAATAGTGACGATGAAGAATATATAAGCAAAGCGATTAACTTTAAAAAAAATCGTGTTTAAAAAATATTCTAAAGAATCGAGTCATTAAATTAGAATCTTATTTGCATATTAAACCTTTTGATTGGTATTATTATAATACATTGTTGTGCAACATATTTATTTTAAAGAGCTTTGCGACTAAAAACTTTTCTTTTAGCGTTATATAAAATTGTATTAGATTTTTATTTTCAATCATTGGCACTGTTGTTATAATAGTAATACTTTAAAACATAAAAATCTAAAATTATTATTTTTGATACAAAACAAGACTGAAATAGACCTCCCATAAGAATCTAAAAATTCGAAGTACACCACTGTAAATGAGAACGAAAGGGGAAGAGCTCTTTGATGTCGGCCACTATTACTGACTAGTACTAATATTATCTTTCTATCTTTTTGTTTCGTTCTTGATTAATGTTCTGAAGCTGACATGTTTTGGCAGACATTTTTTATCAATGTGCAGAAATGCTCATTCCAATTAATTTGATCGCAGATTAGTGAGTTCGCGGTTATCGAAGGATCATGGGGTTTTTGCTGGAAGATAAAAGCTCCCAGTGAGTTGAAATATTTATTTATTATACGAGCGAAATGCGAGATACTTTGTTAAACTCGATTGTGAAAACAGAAGTTGCGCAAGAATAAATTCGTTCTCGAAGTTAAGAATATCCTCTTGCAGTTTTGTCTGCCGATTATCGCTTTTTCGGCTTTTCTCCATTTCCTAGTCGCTATCTTCTGTAACAGAAATTTAAACGATTATGTTTAATAGTTATATACGAAGCATTGTATGAAAGTTTTGAAAAAGTTATTAATATTTTATCTAGCATTTTATCAGATGTATCGAATAGCGAACTGATGTTCATTTCTATGTAACTTTAACTTTGGTTTAAATTTTTTCTCTTTAGTTCTAAAAATTAGGAAAAGATAAAGAATAAATTAGATCGAAATTAAAATTAATCTATATTGACAGAAATATTCATTAGGTGATAAAAAAAGATATAAGTATAAGAAAGTGCAGGACATAAATAAAAAAATCAGATTATAATTTTCACGTTTTATAAAAAAATTACATCGCGGCATCTCTTATTGAGTCTCATTTTCCACTTTTGTAGAAAGTAGATTCAAGGCGTCGTAATTTCAAGGCGGAAGCGGAATGCGTTACGGTAGAACGGCGATAATAATAATGATAACGTATTGTTGTCGCACTCGACCCCGCGTAAATCGGCGTGGATATTTTACGGCAGCGCGAGCAGATTACAGGCTCAATTAGCATGAGGACTACATAATTAATAACTTGATTAATGCGTCGAAGCGGAACGTCTGTCCATTCGTGCTCGTCAGGTCCGGCCTGCCGCGGCTCGCCAACTCGTGGATATCTCGCGTTTACGCCGGCAGTCGATTGCGTCGTAATCGATTATACTGCGTCGTATAATGTCGCTACCGATCGCTTATGCTTACCGCTCATCGCGTCGGCACGGCTCGCTTACGTTTATGTATGTTTAGGCCCGTTGCCGCGGGGTAATACTCATTAGCGAGCCATTTCATATTCCGGAAGGGAAGTTGGACCGGCTGATGATCGGTTCGTGCACCGGTTAGCCATTAATTCCGGTCAATTGTCAGATACAATGTCAGATACATTGTCAATCACATCGAAAATCTGGCAATATTGAATGTCACGGCAGTCAGTCGTACATATTTATCAGCTGTGCATTATGCGTTTCGAATTCTCGAAACGATGGCCACGAGGATTGTTGACGAACGTGTATAAATGTCATAAAATTTAAGATTTAACTCTTTCTCTCTCTCTCTCTCTCTCTCTCTCTCTCTCTTCCATGATTGAATTTACTTTTATTAATTTTCCGCCGACAACTGAGGTCTTTAAAGACATCATTGATATTTTGAATTTATTGTGAATTCTGGTAAAATTTAATTTGTAAAAAATAGGGAAAATATAATCTGATTTATATAATGTAAAAATTTATTGTTAAAGACTTTGACAATTGTATCAGAATTTTTTTATATATAATTCGGAATAATAAAAAAATTGTTCTGTTTCTCGAAGATTCTTACTGCTGATGGAAGAGAGTTGAAATTTTTATGTTGCTAAGAAAGAGTTAAGTTTAATAAATAAAGAACTTTAAACAAATGAAGTTAATAAATAATAGATGTAAAATTTCAAGAAAAGGTTCTTTAGTGCTTGCACTTTTTGCACTCAATATTTTCGCTTTTTTTTCTCTCCATCACCCGAATATATATTTATTTCATTTTAAATATAATTTTTGAGAATTTCAAGCAACAGACCTATTGTATCTTCTAAAAAAATTCATAATTTGACTGAGAAGAACAGATTGAAAAACGTAATTGAGAATAAATCTTATTTAAATATTAATTATTTTTCCTTGGGATCTCGTCAGCATGAGAACTGACTGACTGGTCTTTCATTTTCGTGAGACCGTAGCTCGAATCGAATATCACCACAATGCCTTGGGTACTTCCCCAAACAACATTTTTTCCTAAATGTACCCGCAGCACAGACGCAGCAAATTAGAAAAACGAGCTACTTCCGTATACAGGTATTCCGTGGTGTATATCGTACATTTATCAACGGCGAAGACGGGGAGGCTGATCTCGAAAGACAAGCGCGATTGAGTTACGTTGATTTTATTCCGCATTATTCTACCCAGGAATCGCTCCTTGGCCGAATCAGTTTTATTTTCCGGATTGCCGATATATACGCGCGTCGAACGGCAGCTCTCTGGCTGGCTCGCTGGCTGGCACGCCGGGATTAACGTCATTGCGGTTTTTAAGCAGGCAATTTCCTAATTCGGTGCCCGGGGATCCCTGATTTATCGCGCTTTTGCCAGTTATTCCGTACTGTCGGTGATTTACGACGGAGTTCCGTCTCCGCCCCGCTACTTCTTCCTTTTCCTCTTCTGCTTCTTCTCCGCCGCGACCGTCCGCCAACGACGATGTGTCCTCTTCTTCTCGTTTCTCGTTCTTGTACGGGATCAGCTTCAGAGGGTGCATCTCGACGAAGTTGTATCACGCCGAGAAATTCTCGTTTTTTTTTCCTCAGAGATGATGCAGATCATAGAACTTTGAAGTAAGCAAAGTTGGGATTGCGATTGCGAAGAAATCCTTCTTGTATGGAGGATTTGCGTTCCGACAATTGTAATAATACGATTTGTGATTATTTGAGATAATGCAAAATTTATATTTTATAATTCTGTTTAAGTTTTCTTAAATTTATTTCGTAACATACGAAATATCTACATAAGTAAATAATAATTTTTTATACTTTACACGTTATAGATATTTTAATCTTTTAGTTAACAGAAATAGAAAAAATTTATTTATGTGAGATTAGATAAAATTTATGTGAGATTAGGTAGGCTTTTTTAATTGCGAATAAAATAATTGACTATTGTAACATTAAGAACTGTTGCGATCTCGTTTCTCTCCTTCATTAAATGAAGCATCTACATAAAAACGTGACTCCTTTTTTTCCGCGCGGTATGCCACGCATCGTGTTTGTCTGCATTTCGTGCCAGGACAAACAACATTACCGTTACTTGGAAGTTAATTAGATAATTAATTGGAAGTCATTACAAGAGGCGTCCGCACGCAGCCGTGCGAAATTTCTGATAAATCATAGAAAGATGTGCGTTTCGGAAGAATGCAGTCTATCCTATGTGATTAGGCGGCGCAAATAACGCGACGGTAAGATGCAATAATCAGCGCAGTTTCTGTCGCTCCTCCTCGATGCCACTTCGGTCCTTTCCTACGTGTATATTTTTAATCAAGGGTTTAGAAGGTTATCAAGAAATCTTTTCATATGATATAGGCTCTTCAGGGTTTTTGCCTCCTTCCTCGTCGGTGAATATGGCGAGTGAGTTCAACGTACGGCGTTTATCGAATGCGTGGATTTTCCAGTGCGTGTCTATGCGCGCGTTCGCACGTGGAATTCTAAGGCGAATATTATGGGAAGTCTCTCCTCCTTCCGAAGGGAATTATATACGACGGATCTTCTGTAAATGCGCGCCGCTCAATAATTAGTTCTAATCAACGTTTAATCACCAATTGGCGAAGCGCGGCGCAATCAATGCGTTCCCATCAAACGCCACAGTTTTAATATCGCATGCGTGGTATGTGTTACATGCAAAAAGCATACAAATTTTTCGCCGTGTATTTTCACGGAGAAAAATTATGCGATTGCGACGCGAGTTGTGGATCTTTAATTTTTCCAGATGTGATAATCGACATTATATTTCGTGGGCATTTTCAAGAAAAATAAAGCATGCTCCGATTAAATGGGGTAAAATAATATGTCCTACACGAGTGGGATTTGGAGTTGGCCGATCGCAATTTTTGTGACTGTACCTTTCGGGAAAACATGGAACTCTGATGTAAACTGCGCTTCGCACGCCTCAGATATTTTGCGTCGTTCTCGTCATCGGCGAAAGTATATTTTTTCACGACTCGATGAAATGAACGGATCCGGCCCGTTCGTCGTTCCTTTGTTATCATTGAGAGAACGTCGAAACTGTTGTTTCTCTGCGCGCAAAAACAGGGAGAGATGCGGGAGATGGAGGCGATTCACGGTGGACTGATCATCGCGCGAAAACAAGAGCAGCTTGTTTTCGCGGCAGGCAAACTTGATCGGTTTGCGTGCCGCGGAATACTGCATGCGAGTTTGCGTTAAAAAAAGAAAATACATCCGAAAAAAAAATATTCGGTTGCTGTTTCGTGCGTGCGAATGCATCGGGAAAGAAAAAGGTCTTTCGAAAGATTCGTAAACCAAATTAAGGTTCTGTAGATATTTACAAATCTATAACGTTGCAAGAAAAAAATGTAATCAGTAACAAAGGCGATTACTCGAAGAACTCTTTTAAAAGTTTATGAGCTTAAACTTTTTTTTTTTATTTAATTCACACTGCCGTTATACATTTTTTCACTCTATTCCAAATTTTATTATATTTTAACGTGTCTTTATTAAAAAATTACATTCATTAATTATGATAGAATGTAGAAAAATTATTTCAGCATTTTTCTAAGGAATATGATAGTTACATGTATTTATACAAATCAGACAAGCTCACGCTCATTAGGATACTCTCGGGAGGCCACCCTCTTTCGAATTCTCGTGCGTTGACGTTACTAAATGTATTTGTGCGTTGCAGAGGAAGGTGGGCGAGGGTGGAGCAAAACGCAAGAGTAGAAGGGCTTCATAGAAAGATAAAGAGAGAAAGAGAGAGAGAGAGAGAGAGAGAGAGAGAGAGAGAGAGAGAGAGAGAGAGAGAGA
>NW_017259376.1:206616-209368 GCF_001594045.1 Atta colombica
GAGAGAGAGAGAGAGAGCCCTCGAAACGATCGTTTCGAGGTTAACGAGGAGGGCCGTGATTCGGAGGGGGTGGACGACCAGAGGGAGGATGTAGCTATGGGGTAGTCATGGTGGATAATGGCGGAGACGACCAAGTCAACGATAATGGCAGCCCCAGGGACATCACTCGGATTTGAAGGAGATCTTCGCGAGGAAACACTCGTTAGCGACCTCCTAACTGTCCTGGATCGTCGCGGTCGCATTTATGAATTCTGTCAGGAAGTCTAACCGTCATCCCATATCGTCTTTACCGACCCTTCCGACTCTTTGGCAACTAATTAGAGCTATCCTCGCGTTAATTTACTGCTTATCTGTCGCTGAGTAACTTTATTTGTATTTGGTCGTGCGTGAGCAAGTAAGAGAATTATCAAATATCATAGTCAAAGACCGAATTATTTAAGATATGAGGGATAAAGAATATATAGTTAAAATAATAAAAAGGAGAATTAGAATAGAAGAATTACGCTAATCCCCTTTTGTTAGAAGTTTAGAAAATGCAGTTTTATATATACAAACTTTTTACAAATATAGATTGAAAATGGTTTAAATATCGAAGCACGTTGGTCTATAAAACTGCAAATAAATTGCATATTTCGCGAATCAGTGCACTCTTCTGCCTGCAGTCATAGCGTACAAATTGTAATTCCACAACTTTCAAACGATGTTAAATCAGTTGGAGAGACAAATATTAATTAACAATATAATTTTTAATTCGAGCATTTTATTATTTGTTCATTTTTGTTTATATAATTTTTTGTAACGAAAAGAAGGCTCAATAATGTACTTTAATGTAGAATGGTTTAATATACCTTGTTAACACACATAATCAATGCAAAGTGCTTTACGTATATATAGAACAATCATAAATGCCACATGTAACGTTATAATAATGAATATTGCGTTTCTGAAAGATTAATTCTCACAATTATACCAGGATATCTATTAAAGAATCTCTTCACTTAACTCAAGCATAATGTATTCCCATCACGTGCGGCTTTCAATTAATTGCACTCGTAACTGATATTTCCGTTTGTAGCATGCAGTGACGCAATGAACTATTTTTGAAAAAAGTGATCAACGCGTAAATGTCGCGATGGCAAAAGATTGGCTACATTACGACGAGATAACTATTTCTCTGTTTTCCTGTTCTTCATTCATTGCGATGTTCATCGCAACACGATCGTTTCTACTTACTATACCGATCAGCATTATCACCGTCGCCATTATTTACTCCACGCATTGTAACAATTTTATAGCGGACCCTCGCGAGTTTGCAAAGTCCGGCGGCTGCGGCGGCCTTGCGTGTCGGAAGACGATAGTCGTCACAGTGACTGTTATATCAAACGGGGTCGAGATTGCGATAACGACTGGAACATACGTCGGATACACGGTTTACGTATGTATAGTACGTATGTACCGCCATAGTACTTAGCGTGAACGTACCTTTCCATTACGCAGGAAAGGGCTCGGAGAAACATTACCGTCACTTTACGTATTCGTTTTTCTTTCATGATCATGTTGGTCATATTGCGCGTATATGCTGGAATCTGTGTCAATATAATCAAAATCTGTAGATAATATATAGATTTTGATCATTTTGATATACAACTTGGTAAAATTTTTATCATATCTATACGCGGAAAACTGAAGATAAATTGATATTATTATTTTATCATTATGCGCTTTGAAATCTTTGATGTTGGAATATTTAATTTTTAATACAAGAGTCTCATTATTACATATATATTTTGAATGAAATATATTTCTATATAAAAAATACTCTTTGCAGGAATTTCACTTTAAAGAGTAAAAATTGAGACCGTCTTGAAAAAGAGTAAATTCAATTTTCAATCTTTAAGAGTGAGATTTCATTTTTTTAGAATGAGATTTACTTTTAAAGTTTTAGAGAGAGAGAGAGAGAGAGAGAGAGAGAGAGAGAGAGAGAGAGAGAGAGAGAGAGAGAGAGAGAGTGTGTGTGTGTGTGTGTGTTTGTAATTGTATAATTTATGGATTAAACTGCAGTGAGAGAGTCAAAAATTTATTTGTTTTATAATAAAAGATTTTTATTTTATTTTTACGATAAAATAAGTAATTAAAGAGAGCGAGATTAAAGAAAAGTTCTAAAAAGAAATAAATTTTATTCATAGTTTCTCAACATTTTGAGAACGAGGAAACATATCAACTCTTATAATGTTGAAAGAAAACGGATTATAATTGCATACATCTTTGAAAGATGTGGAAGTCAGTTTGATTTGTTCGCGGTTGATACGTCAACCAACGTACTTTCCATTAATACGCAACAACTTTGCATTGTGCATATTGTGTGTATGCAAGTCCTACGTGTAAGAGGCCCTAAACTTTCCACATACGTACTGATACTGCGACGTCGACACGAAAACGTCGAGGAAGTTCTGATTTCGTGTATACGCCTGTGCATGGCTCAAGCCAATCTCAGTCCAACGCTAGCCACTTGGCGTTTCCTACCTCATGCACACCCGTCTAGAGGTTGGCCTTTTATTTGCTTGCTAGGAATGGATTCGATCCGAGCATTTAATCCAGATTTAATCAATCATTTGTATTACATATCCATGTTCCTTTTTAAAATTAATAATTAAAATTTAAGTTAAGAAAAAGTTGAAACATTTTTTATCATTGAAATTAATTAATTAGAATTGAATACACGCATGAATAATTAGAATTAAAGTTGAAAGAT
>NW_017259376.1:209468-216473 GCF_001594045.1 Atta colombica
GAAGATTTAGACTACCTTATTCAACAAGCAGGATTATTCTATTTATAGTTTTGTGTGTTAATAAATTATTAATTGCCAGTAAATTAATAAACTTAAAAGAGATTTGAGTTTACTTTTTCTGAGTTTGAAAATCGCTCGCGAAAAGGTCCGTGCCATCCCTAGCCTATTCTAACCTCGGTAGCAGCGTCCACCCCCTCGTAAGAGTGGGGGGGTTCCACCACCGCCCTAAATGATTAATTACCGATCTCCATCGCGCAGAGGGATCCCACGTACGAAGGAGGGTTGTCGGGCGGCCTTAAAGTAAGCTCATTTCTAAAACGGATATTCCGTGTTCCGCGTGCCACGGAACGGTATTCGGTACCTCGACGTTGCTGCCACTTTGCCGCTTGCCTCTATCGCGCAAGAGGGTTGCGTAAGTGTAGCTATGAAGGATGACGGGGCCGTAAGGGGTTGCCTGCAGGTTCGTCGTTGGGCCGGCTTGGTTCAGCTCGCGTGGCTGTGGCGCAGCACCGTTTCGCAGAGAGATCGTAAGATACCGTCGCTGGTCGGCGTAAATGAAATGTGGTATGTGCCAGAAAAAAGTTTGTACTTTGTTCTCCCGCTGATTGATGGGGCGCAAAATTTCCGTGCGCGTCTGAGAAATATTGAAGAAGGAAAGGGAGGGGCACATCGTTCTTTTCCTTGCAGAGCAAGGAAAAGAATTTTTTTTTATAAAATAATTTATTTTATATTTTAATAATTTATTTTATTTTTTAAATATATATTATGTATAGTAGAATATAAAAGAAGTGCAAACTGGAACTTGTAAGTTTTATACATTTGAATCAGGAAAGAAAGAAAAGCATTGATAACCGAACAAAGTATATTACTTACAGTGAGGAAAAATTAAAAGATCTAAAGTATAATAAACTGACTTTATATTTATTTTTCTTTGAGCAATGAATAAAGAAGCTCAGAAGTTTTCTCTTAGGAGATTTAAGTGTACCTTATATAAAAGTATTCATTTAGATATCGGAATCACGGCGATTAAAGAAAATTTTTTGAGGCCGGCAACGATAGAAATATGTTAATCGACAATAATAAAACGTGATGGCATCCCTTTCAGATAATGGCGCGATACAATATGCGTCATCACGACTACGCGAAATAATCCCGATAAAACGAGCTGTAAAATCTCCTAACCGAGACAAATCCAGACAGAAATCGCGAATAACTTCATCGAGGTGGTCCATCCGATAATCAGATCTATCCGCGGCGGTGGCAGCGCGAGAGGAGGCACGAGAAAAAGGAACAAGAGGGAAAGAGAGGAAGAGAGAGATCATGTCCGTGCTCGGAATCCTCTCGAGAGAGGGTGACAATTCTCTTTTCTCGATACTTCGCCACTCGTTCTCTCTCTTCCGACGTCCGTCCGGCTGCGTCTCTGTGTGCACGTTTTCGTGCGATACGCCGTGTTATCGTTTGCATTGCAAATGTGCAACCCACTCCGCCCACAGTCAGACACACCGGAGAACGACGTCAGAGCGTGCACGTTTTACGGGGAAATCGGCCGCGTGTGCGAGTTCGATGCTATATCTGAGGCCTGCGCGTCGGATGAATCACGGCACGAGACAACTCTAACGATGTGATCCGCGTAGGATGGATATAGATTTACACCAGGCGTTACTTTTTGGACCATCTTAGCTTGCTTCGGTATTAATGAGATGTATGATTGAATTAATTAATTCTATTAGAGCAGCGCAGTCACGAAGATCATGTTGAAATTTTACTCGTAACTTTAGCATTACAATTCTTAAAAATGTACTTTCTCTCTCGAGTAATTTAAATTTTTTTTTCTATTCTTTTTCTCGTGTAGACCTTCACTCGTTGATCTTTGTATTTCTTATTTAAAAAATTACTTTAGTAACTTATGTCATTAAATATACTGCAAATGTCTACATCAGTGTATAATATAAAATCTATATAATTTCTATTATAAAATATGATTTTGATAATAATTGTTGCTTGAAAATATATAATGGAAAAAATAGTATAAAACGAGATGTTTCAATTAAAGATTAAATGCGAGATAAGTTGCATTTTATGTTGTTAGTATTACACTTTATGCAGACGGATTATGGCCTCGGATTTTTCTGTAGCATAGAAAAGGCCGAGTCACCCTGTCGCGCGCTGGTCACGCTAGTCGATCGCAATGGAGAGAACACAATGGGTGAGGTCCGTAAAGAATCGTTGCGATCTATCATATTATACGTCACAGTTTTCTATACGTCGTACGCAGTTCTCCCGTAAAAGCGGCCGACAAACTATTTCGAGTATATACGTTTCTATCTATGTTCGGGGGAGAAGCAGAAAACAGCATGGACCAGTACTTGTTATTATTTTGTGCAGCATGCAAGATTTTTATTATATGCAAAATTGATGCATGCCACATTTTTTAATGAAAAAAATTTGTGATAAAAGAACATAATGAAGATAATATACAATAAATGATTCTAAATGTACGATTATAATTTTGGAAAAATTTTATTTCGATAGTTTCATATTAACAATGGTCTAAATATTGTAGCTCTCATTGAACTAGGCCAAATTTTTTTCCATTAAAATGAAAAACGATCGATTTATAAATCACGCATTCCATTGTTGATGATTGATGAAAGAAAGAACGGGAAGGGAGGAGAGGGTGGAACATTAGGGACCCTTAAGAGAAGCGACGATCGTTCGATCCTTCGTTAGAAATTCTGCACAATCATATTCGAGCAAATAATTCGTTAAGGCTTCCTCGAGACTTGTTCGTTAGGATAATTAAAATAAATTCAAATGACTTTCTTGTCCCCTATCTTTGGTGTCACTGTCTTCTCGTTCTCTCTTTTGCCTACGAGACAATCCGAGCTCCTTAAATCCGTTGATTAGTGCAAAAATCTGCTTACAAATTAAGCGTGGAGGCTTCCGAACTCTCACGGAAGAATGCCATGAAGAAGACCGACTATCGATAGAAAGAAGAAGACTAAGTGAAAAGGAAAACGGAAGAAAAGCTTCGGCAAGAGGGTGAGTGCTTTAATATCTTAAGTAAACCTGGCTCAGAGTAAAGGAGGAAAAAATAAGTTGCGCCAGACGAGAGTCGCTGGAGAGAGAGACTTTGAGGGGGTTACGCGAAAACACGGTCGACGAATTAAAATACTAGCGAACAAGAAAAAGAGATTGCGGGACCAAAGATTGTCTAGAGTTTGGCTGGCAATCGGAAGTGAAAAATTATTTTAGAAAGTTAATAGAAAGTAATGTGATGAAATAATTATTAATGTACGTAGAACATGTGTGAATAATTCAAAGATGCATCATCTCTTTGAAAGAGAGAGAAATTATTTTCTACTGAAATATTATCTGAGAAATATTATCTTGTGTGAAAAAATACGAAAAGAAACGAAGAAAGAAAGAAGTCTAAAAATTTAGTTAAATACGGATTTGAAAATAATTTTACATAGATTATTAAAATAATTACGTAGAGTAGAGGAATCTCTAGCATGATAAATAATGCTGCAAAAAGTTTTGACATTCTAACAACTAGTTCTACATATATAGTTAAGTTCTACATAATTATTTTGACGATTTAACAAAATCATTTTTAGATCTGTACGTAATTAAATTTTTAGATACTGCAGCAAAACTATATAGTCCAAGGACTATATAGTCCTTTCTGTACATACATTTGTAAGAGAGAGAAAGAGAAGCTGTTTGCATGTGATATATGATACCACGCACTTTGTGTTATGATGACACAAAGTGTGAATTTGCAACAAAAGCAGCGACTTTTATGTTCCTTTGTCACGCCCTTTCGACATCCGTTAAGGTTTCGCGTCTGCGAGAAAAAAAGATGCTCAGGGAGCACTAAGAAGCGGGAGCTCTCGCTTCCTTGAACAACGAAAGAGGAAAGAAAGAGCGTGGTTTTCTTAATGAGAAGTACAGAGTAAAGCTTTCTTTGCATCTCCTTTTGCCAAACCGCCTCTCGTCCGTCCTCCTTGCGTTGTCATCGTGTCCACCCCCTCTCTGCATTGCATTCACGGAGAAGTCGAATCGGATTCGCGGCTTCGAAAGGACAGGACCGTGTAGACTTTTTTTCCAAGCGACGAGCAGCCGCGCTGAAATGCTTCTTGTGTAAGTAAAAATCTAAAGTGACTACCGAGATCTAAGTTTTAATTAGTTTATCTTGGCCGCGTGGCCATTGAATATTTATGAGCCATCGCGGTCGCTCGCTGGCGCGGAGAAACGAAGAGAGGGAGAGAGACTGAGAGAGTGACGTGGGAGGGTATGCGAAGGAGATGGTAAAGGGACCCTTTGGCCACGTTGCTACGGGGGCTCGGAGGGGCCAGAGGATGTCGCCGTCAAGGGGGCGAAGAATGAGATTTCGGCGAGCGTGGAAAGGAACCGGCTGCGGTTGCTGTCATCCCGCGGGATTACGATTTTCGCTCTCGACTTCGTCAAAGATGCGCCATTCCAGTGGACGTAATTACGTTCGGAGCATCAAAGTCCATGCAAATCTATAGAAGTATAATATAAGAGAAATACGAAATTAATAAGTAATGCGAAACATTTTTAATTTATAGAAAAGTTCAGTGTCGTAGAATACTTATTAGGATCAAATAAAAAATGAATTGAAAAATTTGACAATTCAAAACGTATAAATCTATGCTTATTCTATTCTCGCGTATGTAATTTCGCAACCATTAAATACTTAGAAGAATCGCGAAATGATGACGGAGAAAATCGTAGGAAATAAAAAGAGATAAATAGGGATGGAATGGCCGATAGTCAGGGCGGAACTCTACCTCCGTGAAATTCCAGAGAGGTTTTTAGAGAAAGAAGAATCTATAAGCCCATAAATCTGTTAACAGACGGAACAGAGGAAGAGAGAGAATTCTTCTTGAGAAAAGGAAGACAGGCATGGAATCAGTTGCACGAATTTATGGCGATCGCCGTAAAAAAACAGAAGCAGAATTTTATTTCCAGCATTTCAAGGCATTCCAAGAGATTAGCAGGATCCTGTTGATCCTGGGCATGGGAAATGGATGTCAATTGATATTAACGTCAGATGATTATCCTATGATTTTATGAAAAGCTCGAGAGAGATAAAATTATAAAGGAACATTTAAGTAAAACAGGTATATTTAATGTTAAGAGCATTTAATAAAATAATTTCAAAAACATTAACGTAACCTTAGATTTCATTGAGTAATATAATGAATTCCAGCTGAAAATATAAAAGAAATCTAAATCTTTTTTGTCTTAAAAATTATATATAACATTACGCTATAAATATGATAAAAAAATAATATCAAATTTTATATTATTTATATGATACAATTCTTAAATGTAGAAAAAAAGGAAGTTTCTGAAAAGTTAACACTTTGAAAATTGCATAATAAAAAAGTTATCACGAGAAATTACGTGCGTATAAGCCGCGTTTGCGACGCCTAAAGGGCGTCAACATTGGCGGCTATGATGGGGAATTATGCGTGAGAAAAATTCGTTCGATTAAGTCCTCTGTCGAGCCCATTTGCGGATGTCATCGTACTCTCGCGTACATTCGCGACACGTTTATCCACACAGCAGCGCACACGCGCTTAACGCGACTAGATGCGTTACAGATTGTCGATTCTCATATTTACATTTTAATAACTCGTCTCTTCCACTTTCTCGCTGTCCGTACGTGTTACGCTTGCGTTGGTAAACAGCCGCTCTTTTTCTTACTCTTCTTTCATCTGTTGCTTGTGATTATTTCAATCTTTTGACAAAGTTATACATTAAATAATATAACATCTTTAATTTTGAAATTATTAATATCAATATTTTATATGTTATTAATATTAATATTATTATTAAATGTAATTATATTCTTAATTTCGTGTAATTCTGTATTAATATACGTTATTATACTCTTAAATAATATTTTTATTATACGGAAAAAAATACAGCTGAAAAAACTTCAATGCATTCAGCAAATCTACAATATACAAACAGTCAATTTTCTATGTTAAAATAGCAAAGTTGACAGCTGAATAACATTAGTGATTTGTTATTATAAATCATCAAATCTTCTTAGTTATCGATGTTGAATTCGCATAAATTATAGATTTGTTGTACCACCCAATTAATTTGTTTTCCGTGTAAATAACATTGCGTTTTCTGATCATAAATTATATAAAAATGACGAGTGAACCTTTTTATTTTCTATTACTGTTCTTTACTTATCGAGCGCGAAAGAGGCTCAGTTACTTGACTTTCGCCAGCCGATCTATTCGCGTCCCTCATCTTTTTTACCGTGCTATTCTTTATTACTATCTGCTTCACCTTCACGAGCCATCTCGAGACGGTAAAACGTGCAAACGGGCCCACGAATGGCGATGGCGGGGAAAGCATTTAAATTTAAAAGGATCTAAGTTCGGAGTTTTAAGCGGACCAAAGAAAAAGTTCACCGTCTTCTCGCGCCCCACGTCCCGCATCAGTCGGGTATTTGCATGAGAAAAGTGCTCTACGATTCTTTCGATTACACACTCGCGACGCGCCGTGTGCCCGTCAAGTTAGCTCGCATTCTAGAAAACTCTTTGAGAGGATCCTCCAGTAACGATGAACTTTTCAGATAGATGTGACACCGTACACGTGTTCCATTCACACCAGAATGGCCGCACAGTTCGCTTCGACGAAGTGTCTCTTACGCGCGACGTATTCGATCCCTTTTTATTTTTCCTTTCAAATTTTTCCTTTCTCCTTCGATTGTGGTTATTTTCAACGTTTCTTGGCTTGACGATGCACGGTTAAGTCTCCCTGAAATAATTCGATGCCCGACGAATCGTTTAAAATTCACGACACGCCCGCACAAGACTCTAACTCGCGATCGCTAATTAATAACCAGCGAGCTAAGAGCATAACTTTTTGTCAATCTTAAACATTACGACGAATTAATTACAATAATTGTTTCTAACTTTTATTAATTATATATATAAATGATGTAGGATT
>NW_017259376.1:216573-222306 GCF_001594045.1 Atta colombica
CGCAATTCTTTTCAGAGATCTTTATACAACAAACGAGATGCTTTTATGACAAATTTATTATTTTTATTGCACGGGAAAATATGTATATTTCTTTCATAATGTTTCCCCTCTGTTCTCTTCTCAAGAACGAAGACCGTCAGCTCCCAATGGAGGTTGATATTGGCGGTTGATTATCAATTTTCTACCAATTTGGTTCCACTTGTAGCGGCGTCGGCTTTTGTCCCGCTAATCACCCCTTGGCTCCCGCTTTCACCCCCCGCTGGGTACATCCGATCCGCTTTGCATATTACGACACGATATATCTCCACCATTGTACACGAGTTGACGAGTCTCGTCCAACGTCACGTTCCTTTTCTCCCTCTCACAATCAATTTTTTTTATTTCATCGACGCGATGGGGAACGTGATGATTTTAAAAATAATTTTTTTAACGACGACGTCGCACTTCAATGTTTTCAAATTATCATGGAAGATTTTATCATGTATTAAATTAAAAACGTCTTACGCATCAAACAATAGCAAACTTAGAAATTAGAGAGAGATTTAACGATATTTGAGGATTATCCTTATAGTTTGCAAATACTTTATAATCAGATGTAGAGACGTATCGATATATAAAACGTGCCATGATCGGTTTGGATACTTCACGTTTGGATGCTTCCTCTCAAAATCGAAGAACGTTGCTACAATTTTTCGCGAATTAAACGAGCGGGAGAGCGCGCGCTCGGCAAAACAACAGTGGGATCAAACGTGGACGCTTATGGGATCAGCGATCTGAAAACGTTGTGTTGTTTCAGGTGAGCCAGCTCTCACGCGCCACACCCTGTTTTCCGCATTGAAATCATCCCCCGTACTTGCACACATACACATACACGCACATTCTCGATGCCCAGTCGGTCGCGTTTCCTCACTACGACCGATTGAAATTTTGAAATCGTTCTCTCTAGCGCAAAACAATTTCTCTAAAAAAAAAAAAAAAAAATAAAAAAATAAAAAATAAAAAAAAGAATCAAATAAAATGCGCCGGCTTGGTGTAGCCTCGATGCGTTCGATTCGAGAACAACCGCCATCGGTGAATATTTTTACTCGGATATTGCTGGAAGATTTCGCATTGAAGATACATTATTCTGATTTTGCAAAAGTAATTTTGCGTCATATTAAAATAAATTTCTTGTATTAAATAAAGATTAGGAAAATAACTCGTAAATTTTATTTTAGTATTTAATGAGAAGTTTATTGTTTACTATTTACTCAACCGTTAAATGATTTTAAAAGTACATTTTATCAAGATATAATGCTAAGTATTAATATAATGTTTATGCTCATGCTTATGCTAAGTATTAATAATATTATGATACAATTAAATATCTCTCTCTCTCTCTCTCTCTCTCTCTCTCTCTCTCTCTCTTTCTCTCGAATTTTCAATACTTGCTATTCGCATAATTGTACATTCTTTGCTGTTGTCGAGAGTACTCGAATTATGGGCGAGTCGCGGGTAAACGAAAATATGAACTATTTTAGATATAGGAACAATTTGAATTTAAAATCGCGAAGATTTAACCCGGATAAGGACTCTTTGTTTCCGAGTGCTTAATAAAAATGTCAGGGAGATGATGATACGGCGATGTATATCTGGCATCGCCACTCCTATTCTAAATTCCGCCGAGCTGTCGGCAATAAACGGTATATCATTGTTTTCCCGGCACATTAAGCGGTATACCCATCGGCGTTTTTTTTTTTTTTTTTCATGAACTTAAGCAAAACAAATCGTATCATCCTTTCGTAACGGCGCATCGTGATATTCGTGGACAATAAAAAACGGAAGTAAAACAATGAATCGCTCGCTAGAAATATATTTCGCGTTCAGCAGCGCAAAACATGAATTTGTATGCTCCTTTTGACTCGCAAATTTATCTACGTCGATAATGTCGATAATTCGTCATGCACGTTGTAATTCGGCACGATAAATTCCGGTCGTTGCTTTACACACGATAATTTATATTCCGGAATTTTATTAAATCGGGGAAAGAGAGAGGTAGAGAGAGGGAGAGAGAGCGAGGGGGGAGGGAAGAGATAAAGAGAAAAACAGAGAGTGGTCCGCCCGCTTATTAAACATCAGGACGTTAAATGGACGCTGTGGCACGTATCAAATCCACGCCGCGCTCGAAGGAGGAGAAGCGACGATATTTAACAATACCGTGATGCCACGGAATCGGGACATGATCGTTTTGTGACACCAATGACCAATCGGCGCGAGAGGGAGGCGAACGCGCCGGTAATGGGAAAGCCATGCACGCCGGTCCGATTCGCGCCACCTGCATAAAATTAACCAGCTCGCGCGCGCGTTCGCTCGTTCGTTTTAATTAACGAAACACACAGAGAGGATAACCGGTACGGCACGTCGATCTTTCCGACACCGTTGCAAATGCGACCACTCGGCCGTGCTCCGGGTCTGGAATTTGTATTGTCAATCATTTTTGTCGCGATCCGCACACTTTATGGGAGATACGCGATATAAATCGACAGCGATTACCAAAACGCTCGCTTTATAATACATAGGATACTTTCCATATTCATTACGTATTAATTCTTATTCAGATTTTTATAATTAGCACGCGCGCTTTTGTTAAGGGGAAATGATTATTTTTTAATTTATAACGTCATTTACATTATCGAAAGAGAACAAAAAATTTTTATTAAATTTAAATGAATTGTTATTTAAATTCCCCTGTTTTCATAATTAAACTTTAATTTTTCCCTTTGTCAAAATAGTTGTGGGTGTTTAATGGCTATACGTCGCGCTATTTTAATTTTAATGTATAGATATAAGCAAAAGGGAAATTTCTTTTTACTTAGGGTCGCAAAAGACTGCATAAGATAGAGATACGAGTAGGATTGGTGGCACGATGATGTCTCTATCCTCGATGAAGCGGCCAACAGTCCGTGTGCGAACGATGCAACACGTGTGCACATAGATGCGTTCGTTCGCGTGTTAGGGCACACAGGCGCCACATGAGGCATGCAACATCCTATGGGTCACACAGGGTCAGCCACACAGTCACGGAGTTAATTAGACGCTGCGCTTCGGCGGTCGCTCACGTGGCACGAGGCCCAGATATCAATCGCCCCTCCACGTTCTTAAATGGACCACAGAGCGTCCGGTTTTCTTAAAAGATTCCCACCTCGTTTTCGCACCTTTCTTTGTTCTTTCCCCGTAAAGATCTAAAAAAAGTGATTTTTTATCCACTATCTCATGTCGTTATGTATAAAAATTTTGATTACGAATTCCTCAGATTAAATGAAATTGTGGAAGCAATGTAATCAGTTCATATGAATGTATGCTGGCTAATTATGGATAACCAGAAATCCTTTAAAAAGAATAAAAAAAAAAGATGAAGATCTCCAGCTAATGAAGATTTTTATTTGCTTTTTCTCGAACCCGTATAGCAAAGAATAGAATTAACTGGAATACGAGATCTTTGACCAGAAATGATTTGAAATGATCTATGATTGAATATTTCCGAGTGTCAGTTCTTCATCGTATATGTAATTGTAGAACAATTTTACTGAAGTACCTAAAATAAAATTTTAGCTAGTTATAGATCTGAAAATAATTTTATTGGAATCAAAATAATTGTGTAAGACGCTCAAGTAGATTGTTAGAATATTAAATCTTTTTACAGCGTTATTCATTATTTGCTTGAATTTTCTATACATTATTATTTTGATAGTCTAACAAAATTATTTTCAAACCTGTACTTGTCTAAATTTTTAGATAAGTCGCAAGCAAAATCGCGTTTTTTTCAAATGTTAAATCGCGTGTAAAGAGTCTTTTCGTACTTCCCACGAAAAGAAACGAGACATTTATTAGTAATTTTGCCTTATTCTATTCTCTTGATTAATTCTATCATTGATCAAAGCTATTGAGATAAAAGCAAATTAGAATTTTTTTCTGTTCATTCATTAGCTGGAGATCTTTGTCGGTTTTTTATTCTTTTTCAAGGATCTCTGGTTATCCATCATTAACCAGCATATATTTATATGAACTGATTACATTGTTTCCACAATTTCATTTAATTTGAGGAATTTGTAATCACAAAATTTGCGTTCGTTCAAAATCTTTTTGTTAATCATTCTTGTTCTGTGTAAACGTCATTAATGCAATCATTTATTGATATTTTAAGAGAAATATTTAATATGAGATCTGTAATTATTGAAGTTATTATACATTTATTTTAAAAGCTTTTTTGAGATTTAAATATTATATTAAAATTAATTAATTAAATATCGGAATTCATTCGGAAAAATGTAATGACAACATATTATACATTAACACAATATATTATTATACAATTACATAAAAAGTATGAGATCGACATTTGACATTAAGAGAAATAAAGGAGGACGAAGAAAGTTTAGCTACAATATTTTTTGATCATTTGCAATATTTTTGTTATCGAGAATTCTTTCTTGGGATAAAGATTTCGCAGTGCTCTTCGCAGTGGAAAGACACTTCATTAAGACGAGCGATAACGAGGCAACGGCAGGATTCGAAGAACGCCGAAGCTCCTTCGTCGCACGGATTCGTTTTGGTGTTAAGGATTTCGCTTATTCGTTTTCGCCGTTGGTCTGAACGTGTGAAAGCTACTACTACTTGTCGTGAAGTAAAGAGATAGCGATAGAGAGGCTCGTCGGGAATCGCGAGCGCAATAACGGGAGGAAGAGAGGCAGAGGGCGAATTCTGACGGAGGGGTTGCGGATACGCCGCCACCCCTGCCGGGTCGTTGGAGATGGAAGCAATAGAGATCAACTAGTATGCAAATCGCATGTAAATATCGCTCACTCTCCCGGTACCGAAGTAAGCGAAGCCTCTCACTCTACATCCCGCTCTCTCGATACGTCTTTTTCTCTCATTTCCACTGCACTTGTCCGTTTCTACCCGACACTCTGTTTTTCTCTTTCTCAGTCGTGGAGCATCGAAGAGAAGAAATCAAAGAGTCGGGACAAAGTAAGCGTGGACGAGGTCGTGACGGAATTCTTTTTCATTCCTCGTCTGTTCGTTTTCAACCCCTCGAAGTCGAGTGCTGCTGAGTTCTCTACTGATATTCAAGTTTTTCGACTCGTTCTGAAACCGGCAAATTTACGAGACACCGTATGTCATTGGCGTTCAATATGCGATGATAAAAATATGTCTTCGTTTTTGCTGGAAGTGTGTTTTCGACTTAAATATGTTTTATGTTTGATTTTTAAACATACTTTTCGAATATTAAACTCGTAATGATCGATAATATCGATAATAATGATTATATTAATTTCGCAAAATCGATTTTGTTTCAAATTTTGGAAAGAGTAAAAGATTTCTCTAAGATTCTTCAAAGTCTGCTGTGCAAAATTTCTTGCATTTTAATATAACTTTTCTGGAGAAATTGTGATATCTTAGTAGTCCTTACTACACTATTGTAATTCGTATATCCAAGTCAGAGCTGTTCTCGACAACTGTGATATAATTCCTCTGATGGTAATGTTGAGTAATTCTGTCATTTTAATGTCATCAGTATAAAGTTCTCTGTTCCATTAGATTCTGAGAAATCAGACATACAATCTGGGTTACAGATATCCTATTTTATGTACGAAAAAATTTTGCTATAAAATTTAAGATTAATTTTGTGTAAAATGCAATTTTATATACATGTAAAAATGTATTATAGATTGAAGTTACGCATTCATTTCATAT
>NW_017259376.1:222406-231724 GCF_001594045.1 Atta colombica
ATAAATTTATAAGATTTCTAGTTAAATCTATTAAAATTCTAGTTGAAATAACCAATATTTAATAGATTTAATGAGAAACCTAGTAGACTTAAAAATTCTGGATTATTCATTTTCCACCAGAATTCTAGTTCATCAAACATTTTTTTCCTTGTGGATAATAAAAAAATTAAACGTATTTAAAAAATTATATTAATAATTTGTAAGAGAATTTTAGAACGGTGAATCAGTATTTTACAAGTAGGGGTGTTAGACGTATTTCGATCGTATTAAAGGGCCGTAAGCTTCCGTGAAGGGTTACGTGCCGATTACGTGCGCTATTTGCATATTGAACGCGTCGCGAGGCAGAACGGCGTGCTAATTTCCTCGGCTGGCTTGAGAAAAAATCGAGGATACTCGGTAAGCTTCTCTAGCACGGGTCTTAACGCGCGCCAGTGTTAGTCGTGGAATTATATGATGACTTCTGTCTTATTTGGGGCGGCATCGCCCGCGGTAGGTATGAGAGACCAGACTGGAAAGGGTGGGACAAGTAAGACCTCCCTAACTCCAGGTATTTTCATCCTATATTCTCCGGCCTCCGCGCGTACCGGCAGTAGGATTACTTCGAGAGACCTCGAGAACTTCTCCCTTTCTTACCTTTCTCAAACCTCTCGGCTTCCATGCTCCTATCGACGCCATTCTCTCCCGCATTACTATTCTCAAAATTCTCGATAAATCGGGATTTTCGTTGGAATGCCTCGACGAAGCATTATTGTATGACCGCGATATCTGTTAATTTGCGCTAAGAACAAATAAAAATGTGAAAATAACAGCTCATGCAATATTTTAAGAATGTTGGTATTTTTTTGATTGAAAGATTATTTCACTTAATATGTTCTAATTAAAAAAATGTGATGAATTTTTGTATTCATCTTATTTTTTTCATTTTTAAGCAATTACATTTTAACAATGTTTAACGATAATTTATTAACAGTTAAAAGATATTTCCAGTCAATCTTGTGACATGAGCGGAGATGTTTTCGAAGGAGGATATCGAGATTCAGGAATAACGGAGCAATTCTTACAAGTTTAGATTCGGCTAGGAGGCCGCATTTTCTATGCAAAAGAGTTGAAAACGCGGGTTGAGGGATGTGCGGCCGATGGGGCTGTGTAGCGGTTGCAGCCGACGGCACGTTTTAATAATGCCTTTTCTCCGGTAGGGTGGAGCGAGGAAGAAGTTTAACGAAGATTGTGCCAGATACTTTTAATTGCTATTCCTCCCTCCGCCGCCGCCGACGCCACTGCCGCCGCCGTCGTTGTCGTAGTCGTCGTCGTCGTCGTCGTCGGGCAACGGACGATGCTGGAAAATGAAGGGAGAGCCAGAGAACTGCAAACCATCCTTCTCTCGCCAGTTTTCATCCCGTCGAGTCCTCTGCTACCCCCTTTCCCTCTATCACTCTCCAGCTTTTTTTATCCCATGGACCCTCGTGATTTTATCGTCCTTGTATCCTCTCGACTCCCGTCCGCCGAAGAGGTTTGTTATTTCAGCGGCGGATAGGCGACAAAGGAATTAATCGGGTCGTCTCGTTCTCCCCCGTCTCTTCTTTCTCTTCCTTTTCCTCCCTTTTAAAGGTTCGCGGATCCTCACTCCCAAGTGCCGTCAATTAAATTGAAATGTTAAAAACCAGAGATAAACTGAAACGGCCCGAATGTACCGGCCTCTCGTGATTTTTCTCACCAATGTTCAATGGTCACGGATTACCATCGATTATCACATGTTAATGCTAGAGAATGAATTGTGAAAAAGAATACGATACATCATAATGTCATATTAATTGTTTTTCAATTAGATTATAAATTATAATACACATTACACAATTATACATATCCCATCTATTTTCTCGTCTGTGTAACAGCGCAATAAATGAACGGAAGACTAGTGTTATTTGTGATTCGCAAGAATTTGAATATGCAAAAGAAAGCGATATACTGCCTGTATACTGTGGCTTGCAAAAGTTCTGCGGTCTCTCGGCCACTTTGCGTATCACGATTTCACTGTGCGGAACCGGGCGGAGCGACTTCAGTGCGCACAATGCGGCGAAGGCTTACGGGCGGATATAATGTGAAGTCTAAAAATCAAAACACATTAATCTCAGGCACGTGGCCCGGGTCGCACGCTGGTAACAAAACAGCGTATATCCTGCCCCACGTGGCCTGCATTGACGTACCCGTTTCGAGGGACAACAGTCACGATGACGCCTAAATCGTCCTACTATTTATACTATTTATCATCTTCCTTCTCCAAACAGGAAACATAGTGCCTTATACGTCGAGTTTATTTCAAGAGTGGCAAAGCTATATTCGTAAAAAATATAGTCGAGCACCAAAAGTATAATATTATTTCTAGAAAAACAACTACTTTCTTAAATGATATTCTACTATATACGGAAAAAATATAGGAGTCTTTAATTTTTACAAAAATTCTGTCAAAAATTTCTTTCTCTACGAAAGATAAATTGGGTAATCTTAATTATAAAACGTGGCAAATGTTTCTCGTGATATATGGATGGATTTCGCAATCGCGGTGAATCGGACTAATCTGTCAATGATGATCATGAATCCTGGAAAAACTGATGGACGGCATCAATAGATTTTCCGTGACACGAGAATTGTCAACTATTCTCGGTGCGGTGCGATTCTCTCCCTTGTACCACGTGGACCTTTATGAGGCACCCTATACTGTCCCTATACAACTCTCTTACCCCGATCGACAATGTCAAAGGGAGGTATTTAGCAATGGAGGGTCAATTTATCGGGGTGTGATTTTCTGTAGCCGAACGGCCTGTTCGTTCATGCGCGCATTACGAAGGACAGAAACATCGAAATAACATCGAAAACGAGAAATGTTGAAATTTAATCTTGATATAAAAATTATATGGTATAAAAAAGAAGAAAAGATATACTAAAGAAGTAAATCAGAAAATTTTATTTTGTGGTAATGTCTAATATTAATAAAAGAATTGGTGAACCTAATAATATTATAATAGCATTGAATAGTTATTATGCAATGATAAGTGATAAATGATTTTTTTTTTATTTTAATTACACATTGTAAACTTGACTTTTCTATTATTTAATATATTATATTCAATATATACATTTAATATATACGGAATCATGAAAAAAAATACAAATTGAATATTCTACAATATCACAAATTGATCTTTTATTTATATAACGGTGATTCATATGATTCATATAATACGTTTTTTTGCAGAAATGTCCATTAGACTCTGTTGTTTAGAAATCACGATTATTATATGTTCTGAATTTCTTTAAAACGCATTGCATAAGGTTCGAAAACGAGTTTATTAACGAATAGCTGACTCTAGAGCAACGTTTCTCTAATGAATAGCGTGGAAATCAATCCCTAGATAAGCGCACGAAATGGATAATATTGCGTGGTAACATCACCATTGCGAATTCTTTTCCGTGCGCGCACGTACACGCGGAAGATGCATGTACGGCGCTTATCTAATTCAATTTGGCAATATCATGCACATTGAGAGAATAAATGATTACCGCGAAGATATGAAGTTATCTGGTCCCGCGGGACGCGTAAATTGCCATTACCCGCTGTTCCCGACCAGAGGAGAGAGAGAACGCCCGCGGGTTTTTAGGGCCCCATTCGGCTTCGGAGATCTTAATTATTAATCGCACTCGTTCATCAAGCCAATCGGCAATGCTCGCCCGACGGCTATATCTCAGATACAACGAGTATCGCCGAGTACGGGGAATACCGCGCCGAATACGATAATCACAGGAATTCATCTGTTTCCTTGATCGTTCCTTCGTCGGTGATTTATGGCGGCAGCTAATGGATAAAGTGGGAGAAAGAGATGCATGTTTAAGGAAATGCGTATTTGAGGAAGTTGCGCAATAAGGATGATGATACTCGGGTAAAAAAGATGCATTAAAGTCTCGTTAGGAGTTGCTTTGGATCTTAAAATTAAGTTTGCTGCACAGAAACGAAGCGGAGTATTATTTAGACTTTATAAACTTTCTCTAGTTAAATAATATGCTTCCTAAATTTATCTTGCGAAATGTGATAATGGAAAATTTTTTATTTATTTCACTTTCTTATATAATATTTACTTATACATAAACAGAATTTAAAAGAGCAATATCGAACGCACGAAAAATGATACATAAATTATATATGATACAAAAATTTTACTCATTGCAAAACCGAAAACATAATTATTTATTGGCAGATGATTGTGATGACAACTCGACAATGAATTATAATTTTAATATTTTGTCTATATGCAAATCTAAATTCTATGGAAATCTAATTCTACGAAATAAAGAGATAATATTGTACAAAATAATGATTTATCGATATGGTCAAATGCACGGTTTTTGACAAATCCATGCGTCGTGCGGCGATCACGAAGAGGACGACGATCAGGGGCTAAGTTTCGTGGAGGTTTACGATGAGGGTGGAACAAAGAGGGGTGGGAGTTGACTGTAGCAGGCTTTTCGGAGGGGTGCTGATGGAAAATCGTGATGGTAAGAGGGGGCGCGAACAATGCGCCGGAGATTTAGCGTGACACCGACAGTGTAAAACCAGTTCGTGCGTTCATTGAACGACCAACGGGTCGAAAAGAAAAATTATCGACGCGACAGTTCGTCATTTTGTAACGCAATCGTTGTAGGCAGTTTCCGGTTAATTTTTAAAATTGCTTTGGCTTTTGTTCTTTTAGCAATTATATTTATTATATTATTTTCTCAACCATCAATAACTCAACAATCAAAAGTATTCTAAATAATATACAACTAAATAATATACAGCAGTAGGCATCTGATTTTTATGATATTTTTATTCTTTATTTCGGGTTTTTATTGTTATATGTTATCTATTTTTTATATTAGAATTTATTACAATTTTTTGTTTTATGCCTACAATTAGATCTTTGCGTTTGAATGCAAAAATTTATATTTTATAAGATCTCGAGGAGAAAAATAATAAAAATAGAAATTATCTTTATATTATCAGAAAATTAGCTGAATGATTTTTAGAATTTCTGACAGTAAGAGGAACGAAAAAAACGAACTATAGTATCATCGATCAATTTTTTACTTATTTCGGGCGCGACACCCCGATTCACAAATCTCCTTTGCTAAGTACGGGGTTCCAGGCAAGAGATCGAGGGGGCCACGAACCCCCGTTGGCTGCCCCGATCATGCGTGAAAAACAGAGGGGTCCATTGTAAGCTCGTCCTGTGGCTAATGCGACTGTCGTCGTCCTGCTGAAATCGGGTACAGGCAGGACTTCGCAGGCGAACATTAGCCAACGGTCGTTTACCTCGAAAATCCTTCCAGGACGCGTACATCGGGTTCCGCCTTGTTGCGAGCAGAATTTTTTCAGCTGTACTTTCGCACGAAAGTCGAGAACTCTTACGATTGCGAGTCACGCTTCTGGAATGTTGTCTCGCGTTAAATAGTTAGAATGTTTGAAAACTGCGCGAAGACAGAGAAAAAGTGGCGGTTTATGACTGGTGTTACGTGCATCGACTTGAAAATAAGGATAAGACAATCTTTGAATTATTCTATCTATATTTATCAACTTACAATTAGGGTAACTCAAATATGCCGCGTTGGGATTTATGCCGCAGAAATCAGAACAAAATAGAAGGAGTGGGAATAATTTTCTCGCAACTACTCTGTTACATGTCGTTATATTATATTAGTATTGTATTATGATTTTAGCTTTTTACTGTTAATATTAATGAAATTATTGTGAGTTGAATCGATTTGTGTCACTGTAATAAGTAACGCCATAAATTATAATCTACTTAAAATGATTACTGTAGGGAATGTAAAAGACTTATTATTTTGTGATACATACGTGCAGTGGAATAGTAAAGCATGTCGCATAGCAAAATACAAGTGCTTTGTTTTCGTATTCTTCGTTTAGTTTGTTGTTTTGTATATCCCATCTGTTTGGGATATATGGCATTTTTAGCGGGCGGGATTTATGCCCAAAGCATACAAAGTGTGCGGATTGAATTCAGTGCACTAAATGTGATAAACGTATTATATGAAATATGAACCTCATGTCACTTGTAATATATGTAGGAAGATTGTAATTATTTATTATTATTTCCTATACATATTTACCATTCTTATTTCTTAATAAAACTTTATAAACACATTTTATATGTTATTGTGTCATTTTACGTCTTATTTATATGCATTATTTGAAAATTTTTTATGAGCCATACATACCCCTCTCTCCCTTTATAAGTAGCCATATATCCTACTATACGGCAAAAATGCAAGGATTTAAAAAAATTCATTTTTTAATACGAAATATAAATATTTCGGATTTCTAATATTTTTTTCGTAATAGTAGTAGATAGTATAAAGTTTTTACTGATATAGTTCGTTTACTTTAAATAATACTTAATAAATTAAGTTTTTGATAGGTGCGGTGTATATATATATATCGGAGTCCCTAGTTCATTATCAAGTTGTAATTATTGAATTGTTTCTTTGTTTTTTTCTGATTAAATAGAACAAAGCTTAATTCGATTCCAAATATCTTGGATGTCAAATACGAAATATTGTCAACATTTTCTAATACAGAAATTACAATAAAATGAAGATTATTTTCTGACATTTATTGCACGAAATATATTACGTCATATATATATATATATATATATTCTCCATATTACGTCGCAGCTTAGACTTATAGTAAAAAATGACACCACCTCATTTCTGATCCATAACTGACTTATACCGTACTCGACGCGGCCGCGGAAGAGAGAGAGCCTCGGTTGTTCTTTTAACGCGGCTTTAGGGGGTCCTTTATGCTGACACAAATATCGCTTATGCTGACGTCGCGCCGCTGTTTTGGTAACCCATCGAGCATTGTGCCTTCCAAGGCCGTGTGTACCAAACACCGAGTTCTGTGTACCCAGCAAACACGTCCGTCACGTGGCACCCTGATCCCTTCCGCAGCGGCATGGAGTCGCGAGCTCCCCTTTACGGATTTACGCAACGGCCACGGCCCGTTTCGTTCCCCGCGTTAGATAGCCAGACGAGATCTCTTCTCGATGGATACCGAGAGCTTCATTCGCGCGGGGGAGGGGGGGCGAGAGGTCTGTATCTCCCCTGGACCTCTCACAGGGCGCGGCGGGTAGCAGCAAACACACGTGCATGCGTCGTGTTCTTTGCGTCAGCTTTGTTTGCGCGAGTCGTTCGCTTGAACGAGCAATGATCTCCAATCGGAGTCAGATAGGATTGGAATTGATTGAAATGGCTGGAAAACGGGATGCAAAATTATACAATTGCTGCCCCACCCATAACTCAAATATACGTGCGTACAAACATAGATACCAAAAATAAAGAACAAACAATTTCCAAGAGTATAAGCTAACTAAAGTAAAAACTTTTTAAATTAGTGATTACTAGAGGACTTGCGATATTTATGTGCAACTGTGATTTATGTTACAAATTCTAGCAACGGTAGGTTCTTTCGCGAATGCTTGATTATAAATTTCACGATTATACGTTTCTGTATATACGTAATTAAATTGAATTGAGTTTAATAAAAAATAAAGTGGCTTATATCGCGAAATACGCAGCGTTAACGAGGGATTTACTTGCCCCTCTCGCGCGAAAGTGATTTAAATGGAAGGGATTAGAGAGATAATATAACAAAAATTGTATGCTAATGCGATCTTTATGGCCGCAGATAAATACACAAGCACAATTATCTTCTTATTATTAGTCTTCTCGCGAAAGAAAGCTTTAAAAAGAAGAATGTACGCGGAATCTTTCTGGAAATAAGTGATAAATAATGTCGTCGAATGACAAAATCGTCCGTGACGGAGGGTTCTCGAAAAGGGCACACGCCATTACCTCCGACGTGTCTGCGGAGCGACAAGCTAGACTACTATGGCTACGACCATGAAGAACGATATCGACGATGGTGGCTCGTCACAGTGAATATTCCACTCGTATGGAAAACGATCGAGGCAGGGGAGAAAGCTTCGTACCAGATCAGACAAGAGAGGGAGAGTCACAGGTCGTCCGAGAGAAAGGAGAGAAACGAAGAAAAGAACGAGAAGAATGGCGCGATGTATGGGGGAAACGTTTACCCTTCGACCGAAAATGAAAATTGTATTGTTGGACGCCCTTAGAAGAGGGCAGAGAATCCGACATATTATATCCGCGTTAGCAAGCGTTGCCAAGCGCTACGAAGACCGCGGTCAGCTCTTTCTTTCTCGATAGCCATCAATGCGCATCATCAATAATCGCTCGTCTGACAGCTCAGCCGATTCCAGCCAGCGGGAGTCTTTCGAGGTTTTCGATCCACCCGGTCGATCGTCCGGTAAACATCGCACGCTGAGAATGATTACTCGCTGATTCCTAATCAAGCTCATACCATCTTCATAGCGATTAATTATCGCGTAATAATCATCGCGAATGCTCATCCTCTCGCTCTTATACTTAATCTCTACAACGTGTGTGACATCTTTATTATTTCCATCGAATAATTATATCTTACCTAATTGTATCTTAAATATTTTATATGTTACGAGATTAAAAAAATAGAAAGAATAATTTGGGGAAGGTTTTTCGGAGAATACAACGAGATAGAAGAAGGCAAGAAATAGGAAAGATGCGGTGCATTTGTAAACAAGCATGTATTACCAACATATTCCTTGATCGAATAAGTAGTTTTACCGGAAAATAATCGAGAAAAAGGACAGATTTAATTTCACGAAAAGAACTCGTTTTCGTCGATTCTCTCGGGCAATTTGTCTCGCTGCTGTCGGAAAGTTTTGCAATTTATTTGACTTTCTCATAGGTAACTTGGATATCTTTTTATATCAATATGCCGAATGGTCACAGAGAAGCTTTGAAACTTTTTGCTGAAACAGCATAAAACAAATATATCCGACCACATCAGATATTTATATTGGGGAAAGTTTGACAGAATTTCTTAAAAGATTGTATGTAGGAAATTTTTTATATTTCTGAAAATATAATTACCCATTCATTGATTATATGCGATTAATAATTAATTTCAATATTATCAGGCTACAAGTTGTAATTTATTATTTAATCTCCGGAATGATGAATCACTCAATTATACATTTTTTTCATCAAAAATATCAGATAATTCAATTTTTTTATATTACATTCGCAAATTTGCTTATTTTCATTAATATTGAAGAATCATTTTTTTTTGCATGAGTTAGGTCATTTTGATTTCTTGAAATTAATTAGTGTGTTTTAATTTACGTAAATTATATATATATATAT
>NW_017259376.1:231824-245034 GCF_001594045.1 Atta colombica
ATCAGCTCCAGAGGATTAAATTAAGAGGATCATAACGGATATTATATTTTATAATCTTAAATATAATATAGAACTTCGTAACGCTTTTTACACCTACTTGGTGGGTATCCCGGTGTATATACCTCGAGTTTATTCAAAGAGAGGGATAATCGTTTCTCGAACAGCGGTACCTTGGTGAATTTTTAGGTGCAGAAGGCACCTGACGCGCTTCTCTTTGCGTTGGAATCTCCACACGTGCTGAAGGATATTAAGCCGAAGGAGAAGGATATGAGGTGTAACGACATTACGCGAGGGGGGCAGAGAAAAGAGGGATGAAAAGAGAGAGTGGTATCGAAATATAGACGAGGATGCATGCAGCGTCGCGTACATGACATCGATCTTCATCCATCAGCCGCGCCTTCGGTTTTCATCGGGCGAGAAAGATTCCACTGCGGTTTTCCCCGCTACTGGAACGCCAGATGTATCGTTGTTGATCGCGGTTGGCGATCGCGAGAGAAGTTTTCGCGTCGATGTAACGTTGCGATTCGTCATCGCGATAGCGTCAAATCGAACGTGGAAAATGCCTTCACGCGCGATCGCATTCACTCATCACTGGGATTTACGCGCCCTTCTCGGTCTCGTGATCGGTGAACGATTCGGTTTCGCTTGGCATCACACAAGTGATAAATCGGTGAACTAACGATCTATGATCGTTTAATCGTGTCATAGTAGTACAAACATCGATACGCAATTTGTAGAGTACGTCTGTTAATTATGGCGTAAGTTGTACAGGATTTACACGATTTCTTAATCAGTCGGCTTGTTTGAAGGTGTAGCATGCGCTCGTTGATTGCGATTCACATCTCAAAGGATATCGCTTAATGAAAGCGAATGTGCGAACGCAACGCCTAAACCGAATCGAACGTGCTGCTAGTTGAATCGTTCGCTTGCCCATATCTGTCGTATCGCTTCGCGATCTCATTAATTTCCGACAGCAATAAAAGCGGGAACGGCGCGCCGGTCTACGGGTGCACGCGTGAAAGGCAGGCACGCCCAGGACACGCGTGTGCATCAAGAGAAACGACCGCAACAAGAAGGAAAGAGAGAGAGAGAGAGAGAGAGAGAGAGAGAGAGAGAGAGAGAGAGAGAGAGAGAGAGAAACACGCGGGCGAGTGTCAGATAAAGAATCGGGAATAAATGCTTTTTGGCATTGCTCCTCTTGTTTGCCTTCGGTATTTCGCAGGGTCGGGTGGGCGTGCGTACGTAAGGGCGAGAGACCGTGTCGATTGATGACGATGCCGATCTCGCTCTTGGAAGAGGAGAGAAAAAGAGAGAAACGTCGGGAGTCACTTGGTGCCATTGTGAACGGCACGTGCCGCCGTGGTACAAAACGAAAGAGCGGCCGTCGGCCGAAACGTATTCGAGCGTGGTAGTGCTAGTCCAGACTAGCGAGAGTATATCGGCAACCGCCGTTACAATGGCGCGGCCCGACGGCTTCTCTCTCCGAGATATACGGACGGAATTAATTGATACCAGCATCGTGATCCGGCATCGAGCAAGGGTTACGTAAGCACCGTGGAAAAAGCGTGTCCACGTACTGGATCCGGCTTCCCGAGGGAGATAGAGAGTCAGTTCTGTCGGTTTGTTCTCGTGCTTTCTCTCGCCGCGGCCATGGTAAAATGTTTTTTAAGCGCACTACATGTTCCTTACGCTTCGTTGATTTTTGATTGGCGGCTTGATCGGAAGAGCACGACCGTAACTCATCATCGCGATGACAGGTCGGATATGACATGGAAATATTTAGAAGAATTTGAATCAGCTTTCTCTAAAGTATATTAGGAGAATTGGTCGAGGCTCTAATAAGGAGATCTGATAAAAAAATGAGGATTTGATACAAGAAGACAATTAATAAAACACGATTTCTTTGTAACGGAAAAAGCGCACTTAAGAAAATCTTCCTGCTGTATCTCTTGATTTAATATTTTGCATATTTGTTGAGCACGTAATAAAATAATACATAGTACAAGACGATTCCGTTGCAGTTTGCTTCCATAAATAACCAATCTGCGAGGACGCCTGATCGCGAGGAACCGAGTTACCCTCATCCTCTCGGAGTACGTAAAGGTAAAGCTAATCAGGAGCGAGTCCACTTCTCGTCGTCGGCGAAAAACTCGTTACGCATTCAGCGTGGCGTTGAGATTATCATATCTCCCGGATCCTTTGACGAGGACACTCGATCCTCGACGTGAAAGACAGGAAAAATATAAAACTTGAGGAGTCGTCTCCGTGGCGGAACGCAGAGGCTCCGAGAGGCTACCAGAGAACGTCGCGCGACTTCCAGCCTAGGACGATGGCAAAGCTCGTGCAATGAATAAAAATCTTTTGAAGTATCGCTAGGCGCAAATTAACGCATAATCGTCAAACGTAATGAGACGCTGGTCGCCGGAACGTTTCGCGACCCATCATCCATCCCTCTTGCCCCGAGAAACTTTGATTATTTTTATAATGACTACAGTCTGTGTTGGTAGACTTCTTTGCCACTCTATATCGTACATCGTCGTCCCATGTTCAAATCCTAGCTTGTTTCTTCGAACATTTTTTGACGAAGATTCTTGTTGACTCGAGGATAATTACATTTAATTAACAATAACAATTTTTTAAATATTTGATTAAAATGTTATCTCTTTACTTAGATAGATCTTAGACAAATAAACAGATTAAAATATTAATTTTTCGGATTTATTATCGTTTGAAAAATTGATTCCTGTTTTCGATATTAAGAATCAGGTTTAATGCTATGCAAATTTATTCATATCCTTTGCCATTCTTGACAGATAGTTCTTCTTTCTCACAAAAGTTCTTCTTTCTCAAAAGTGGTGAATACGATCGTTAATGTCCGGAACGTATTAGACGCGCTGCGTAAAAACGCAATAGATTGGAAACCACATTTGGTTAGACGTCGATCACCCTTATCCTGTTTCTCTCTCTCTCTCTCTCTCTCTCTCTCTCTCTCTCTCTCTCTCTCCCCCGCTCTCTCGCATTAACGTGTCCCCAGTATTGCACCCGAGCTATTAACTAATGCCAGCACCCCTGTTGAACGCAATGCCATACGCGCACCAGCGAGCCGACCGACCGACCATCCAGTCGGTCAGACAGGGTGCGCAGAACCACGCTGGTAGGACATGCTTGCTGCGACGGGACAGTTTAAGCCCTGATATATCGCTCCCCGACACTCCCAACTTCTGTCGCCGTTTCTGTAGCGCTTTTTTTGTCGCGGTGAAGCACGGGCTGACCATATGTCCACGGAAACCGAGGTCCCCATCGAGCACGTTCCATGCGGATTCTCGCCCTCGTATGTAGAGGATAGTTGTTACGCGTTGTTTCGATGACGTTACGCGAAATGAAGCGACCTCGATTGCTATGGATATCTTTAATATGTTTTCGAAATCGAATTTGAAACGAAGTTTATTTTCTAAATAAAAAAAATTAGGGGACTTGCTAAAATCAAATGATTAATTTCCTTTTTAACATTAATTGATTTTATATAATGAATTTTATATAATGAAGTTAATCTTGGTTTTCTCTATTTGCTTGGACTAACTAAATTCAGCAGTTAATTAAGTACAAAATATAGTTACGAAACATATCTATATCATAATGTATGAGTTATTATCAAGAAATATTGTTATTGGTTGTATCATAATCGTGAATTGTCTTCCTCAGTTAAATCGAATAGTCGAACCCTTCTTCGAATAGCTGACAGGAGACGATGGATCGTTTATATACTCGAACGATCTCTTGCTCCTTTACGTCTTTGGATTTCCGAATACGTAGGCGCTTTTAAACGGACTTAGATAAGGTATAGCTTGATGGGCTTGGAAACCCCACTTCGCACGTAACAAATGATGCCACATGTTCGAGTCTTGACTCCCTTTTCTCATTCCTCTGTCGCCGATACACCCGATGGACCCGCGGGGCACTCGACTCGGTGCCCGAGGACGAATGGAGCCCTCGTCATATGTAATTCGTACGGTTGATGCTCAAAAGAGAGAAAAAAAGACGGAGAAAAAGAAAGAAAGAGATAGAATGCAGGAGAGCAATGGTGACAATTTACACAGGACTAACTGCAGCACTGGGACCATTCTCGACGATCGAATTGTTCCTACTTAGCTGTTAATGGCACCTTATGTCAATCAGCGCCCAAAAGATCCCGACAAATGGCGACTAATACGAAGGATATTAACAATACTTAACTCGAATTATCATTGTTTGAGGGGGGAAAGGGGAGTATCACCATTACTTGATTTTTATCTAAATCTTGCAAAGTGCACTCATCAATCCTTTTGTCAACGCATAATTTTTTAGTTTTTCACTATCGTGTTTTCCAAGAGTCCTGTTAAAAGTTGAAAATAAGATAAAGTCTGTTACTACTATTCCTTGTTGTTTCGAAGAATTCGGGTTTTGGCTATAACGAAATTTGCATAAAAATTTTTATTGTTTAAAATTTAATATATGTACACGGAGAATTTTCTTTTAAAATTTACTCTGAAAATATGGTAGTTGTGATACAATATATTTTAAAGATTTTTACCTGCACTTCATGGCTGCACTTCAATAAAATTGATCAAATTTATCTTATATTTTATTATAGTTTTATTAATGAGAGATTTAAATTAAAATTCTTCGAAATACAATGTTGTCCCACGTCTGTCATATTGTCAGGGTAAATTTTAAAAAAAGATTCTCTCCGTATACCCGATACATGTAATACTGGTTAACATCATAATTAAATAATTTTAAATTACTTGCGAATTTATTATTTAGACAATATTGCTAAAATTAAAAACAATAAAAAAAATAGTTGCTAATCTTACGTGAATTTGGCTCAAAAACTTCTGGTATCATGTTCTCAGACATTTTTTGGTCATTATTTGTGTGAATAGGACAACAAATTACACAATATATTGCGAACGACACTCGAAAAGAAAGTGATCAATGAGATAGCGTAACTGATGTCAACGAATGCGAGCCATTGAATCAGACAAACATCCGTATGTATATATGAATCCCTTCCAATCTTCTTCCTGCTCCTTTCATTCTATTGTCGCTGGTCAACTGAAGTGCCACTGGCTCGCAGGTGGAGATCCGTCATCACGAGCCATTTAAAAAGACTAACCGATTGTCGGCCGTTCATCAAGTACTTCGAACGCGGTGACAGAAAATGGCTGAGTTAGCCTTGGTGTCACCTTCTCTTTTCTTCATCCTGTTTGTCTCTTCAGCTTTCGATCCGTGCCGCTCATCGTCACTAATTCTGACATATGTACGTTCTGCTCACAAAAGCATCCATCGCATTCAGATACGTTCTTTGAGGATCTTTTCGAGATTCCGCGCACGAGAAAAATCAGGAAAGTTGTGAGCATGAAAATTTCAAAATTTAAAAATGGAAATTAGAAATTATTTTATTTTGATGAACGATATTGACTGGGTGGTCCAATGTTGCTGAAGGCGAAGTGATTTTAGGATTTGTCTGTGAATTCTAATTTTCTATGTAAATTTGTGAAAATTATGCCTTTAGCGCTTTCTGTAGAGTTCATAATTTTTGGCCAACTAATCTCCAAAAAGGAAAGTAGTAGTTATTCATTGTTAGGTATAATATCGATCATAAATATCGATTGATATTGCATTCAGCCGTAAAATCGTTGTTCAATCTGGGTTTGAGTTCTACGAAAAATAATCAGCCGGCGGATGTTGGCAATTTTTTTGACGGATTGGCGGCTCGAATATAATTTAATGTATATTTCGTCACACTTTTGTATCATATTCTTTTTTAAATATTATTTATTATTATTATTTTTTTTATTTATTAGTATATTTATTTAATAATTAAAAGTAAGCTTATATCCATTTAAAATATATATTTAAAAAAAACTTTAGAAATAATGATTTTAGTATAGATATTTATTTTTTTAGATTTAGCACATTACTTAAGATTAATGGATTGTATATCGCGATTCTTGTTGTGAGTTTCGACGTAACGGGCGAACAAACGACGAATAAACAATTCCATTACATTTATCAGATAATGAAAGGACAACGATAAAACTGCAATAGCGTATAAGCGAGGGAAATCTGAAGTAGTCCACAGTGGGAGAAGGACAGTCCTTTGTAGGATAAAGAACCTACCGTGTCCTACTCGTTCTCTCCCCTTGTCATTAATATCAGGCGACTGTTACATATGGATGAGAAAGCTGGGTTAGGCCAGGACAGTACGGCGTTACACGGAACGAGACGAAAACGACACGGGATATATAGGGAAGTGAACTCATCGACTAAAAGCATCCGCGGAAGCGACCGAAGTCGTTTCGGTTTATTCTCGAATCTACGCCGTTATGGAAGCTCCTCTTACTCGTGAAGAGCAGGGAGGTCACTCGTCACGAAGACGAGATGGACGGAGATAAAGCGAGTGCTCTTGACGTTTACCTTCGGTTTAAATTATCCTGCGATCCGAGAGACGCAGCCGAAAAAAAGCTTCGTCCGATGATTTCTCTTGGTCTTTCTTGACTTGCTTGATTTTCTCGAAAGAAAATCGAGAAGTTGAAGTATTCTTATATCTTTAACTTGAATACGCTTTACTGGATAATTACATTAATCATTCGTTTGAATTCGTAATTTATGTACAAACTGGATTGTATATAGCAGTATTTTTAACTCTTTATAAAAATATTACACTTTATTACTCAATTTCTTGAGTTAAATAACAATTTGTTATTTTTGACTTCCGTTGTGTCAAAATATAAATTAATCTACGTTTGTGCTTAATTCGAAGGTAAACAATGTACTTAATAAATAATAAACTAAATTTGAGTAAAGTTTAATATATTTTCTTGAATTAAATTATTCAACTTTATTATTTTAATTAATATGACATAAAATTTAATTGAATTATAATAACATACTGAATATGGGTAGTGACGACTTAAAAATGATTAAAAATAACTCAACTTGAGTATAATTTGATCTTATAAATTTAATAGCGTAAAATTTACAAAATCTTGGCAAACAATCACTACATCTAGCATAAAGAGTATTGGCTAAACTATATCATCTGCTATTTACAATATGATAATGAATTACCAAACAAATGGATCGATTGCAACTATTTCGCATTGTCGAAAGGGTTAAGCACTGCGATAACTTAAAACGAGCGAAACAGCGTCCCAGAATCTCGCAACCTCCGTTCAGATTCTCTCCACAGAAACGATAAATCTGCGTGTACGCCGTATATCTTGGTGTCCGGTCCAAGGGGGAGTAAACGTAATATAGGTAATGTTCTGGCCGGCTACTTAACAAATTGCTACAAATTGCGGCGGGCGTTTAGCCGTCCGGCCGAATCTGCGGCTTCCTATATTCCCCCATCGACTCCTCTCTGTTCGCGCACAGGGTTGGTTTTAGCTTTCGTTGAACGATACGGTGGTGACCACATGGTGCTCCCATATGTCCACGCTACCGCGATGGTACTCACCCTAATTTCGACTGTCCATCCGCGGGGTGCAGTGTGACGACGTCTGGAAGATGGAATCTGCACGGGAGGCGCAAGCTGGAAGAAGAATCTGGATAGGCTTACGAGAGATCGGTAAAGGGCGATCTCGTCCCTCTCGAAAATGAGAAGTAGAGATGATCCTGATGGAGAGATATTTACGGGTGCGCCGATCTCGTTAAGTCGAATTGGCAGCTATAGTAAATTTGTACCGGTTCATTGACGCTGAGAATTCATCACGGGTGCGGTCGCATTTCGGACCGACGAAATAAATGAACGAGTTCAAATAGCTATCATCGTATTACTTTATTCTATGCGAGAGAGAGGATTCTATCATCTAAAGTTCTAAAGCAATAAAAGATTAAATCCCGATACGGTAAACGAAGCAATAGATTCTTAATAATATATAGATAATTTTGAGAAATAGTGACTATACATACGAACCTTATGTGATTCTATCAAAAATATAGCTTTCAGACGATTTGATACACTGTTAAATTCATAACTTCAAATTGTACCCAATAATTATTCTTAATCATTTCTGTAAGTCGCTGTTACTCAATATTAATCTCTTACTCAATATTAATTTAATCAAAATAATGAAATTAAACGATTTAACTTCAGAAAATGTATTACACAATAATAAAAGATACTTAAAAATTGATTGATGCTATTATAATGTTTATTTCACTGAAATCCTTATTTAAATATGAAATGAAATTTATTTCTAATAAATAAATGATTACTTAATTTTTTTACAATTAATAAAATATATTTCACAGAAATGTATATTTTGTCCTTACAGTAAAATTTTTTATAAGCAATAAAAATCGAAGAAAATGTCACATTTATTATAACATTTATTATAACATTTGCTTGCAAATATTTCGATTTTTTTTTAAATGTAAATTTCACTTAAATTTAATTTATTATTTACTTAATTTAAGTGCAATTGTTTACCTTGAACCTAACCATAGAAATGAAATAATTTATATTTCGATACACATGGAAGTTAAAAATAATAAATATTAGTTTTTAACTTAAGAGATTAAATTATCATGGCTCCTTTTATATTTAACACAGTGTACACTGGAGAATTATAGTTCAACACGATTTTCTGCTTTTCAAAAGTTGAGTAATTATACTTTGCAGTGTTTCGTAATACTGGGATACTTGTGTAGCACATTAAGTATTATGTCGGTGTAATCTTCTTGGCAAATTACCCCGACTTCATCGTTGACGTCAAACACGAAACATATTTTCCAGACATGCTCTCGTGGGATGGGTGACTCGTTCCTTTCGAAAGAGGTTACAGCCGGAACGGCACCTGAGTCAGACACATCCTTGCGAACGCATCATTAATCGTCGGTCGACAGCGTGAGGCGCTCTAATGACGCTTTAAAGGCGATATCCTCGAGCCAATCAGCAACGATCGCGTGCCGGCCACTGATCAGCCGGGTTAATTTCACGGGTATTTAACGCGGTTTCGCTTAACAATGATTCAATCAAGTCGGATTTATTTTGCCCGAGATTCGACGCTTGTCGACGGCACGAGGCGCTCATTAAAGCTTCCCACTGTAGAAACGCCTTCAAGCCTTTTTTATCAGACTGAGCACGTTTATTTGACATTACCGCGCCTTTGTACGCATAATACCACTAGTTAGTGCCTGTGTAATTTGCACAGTAGTAAAAATGCTGCGATTTTATCTTACACGTGAAAATGGTTACAAATTCGTCAACGAATTCGTCATTAAAATTAAGTCAACAAATTGTCAAAAAAAAATATATATATTTCTTATCATAATTTATGTAATAATTTTTATTCTTAATGAGAATAAATATATGGTTTTAGTGAAAATATATTACGTCTAGTAATAGCAAGACTTTCTTTCTCTTTATTTAAATTTTTATTGTGTTTAATAACTTTCAAAGATAAAAGTTTTTAATATTATGCATATACTGGAGTATTCTATTTTAATCTATATATATATTTTTTAAATTTATTTATAAACTGTTGAAACACGCGACATTATCCATGTAGATGCATCAGATTTGACCGCAAATTTGAGCGTACATCGTCGCCGTATCGTCCAAAAAGGGGGGTAGCATATAAGAGGGGGGGATAGGAGATCGGTTCGGCAATTCAGAGCCCGTGCGAAATGTTGTCAGCCAATTTTCTTGGCCAGTGCCTCCGAATGCCGCAGATTTCCATCTAGGTCCGTCCTCAGTGCCGGCGCCGGTGTGTACGATGGTGGGTAAATACACCCTTTTCCATCCCTCTGGAAGCGGACGCTCGTCGTCGCCATCGTCCTTCGCTCCTCCTGGCCCATCACCATGTACCCCTTACATCCCCGATGTCTCCTCATCGCGCCAACCACAACTGTGATTATAATTCGCAGCTCTGACAGAGCCACCCGCTCTCTACCATCCTCTCTTCCCTTCTATCCCCCCCCTTCATATCCCACGATCCACCCCATTCACGGCGCTGGACCGGGGATCGGACGCTGTGTAAAGGATTATGCACGCGGATTTAACTGATGAATCACATTGTCGTCTTGATTCGCGGTGGCGTTAATTTTCGATGCCGCGCCGCAATGCGTCGGCAACCGTTCTGTCCTCAAACGATCCATGCGTGAGCGCGTTAGGGTGTAAAGAGTATTCCGTCCATCATATACACACATCGGAATATTATTTATTTAAATATTGTATACTTATTTAGAATACAAAAACTAAAACTAAACACGATATACGTATGAATTTATTTTTGTAGCTTATTTTAATATATTATATTTTATTGTCAGTAATAAAATACTGAAATAAAGTTATTTGAATTTTAAAATACTGAAATAAAGTTATTTAATATTAAATAACATTTACTGCAAATAATTTTAGTAACGTATTGATAATATAATAACGAGAGATGTTTATATCATTATATTAGGTTATATAATAATGTTTGCCCTTATTTTTTTTTAATTGAATCATTTTTTTTTTAATGTTTTAGAAAATAACAATACAGACAGTGACATATTGAGGAAATGAATTTGAAAATAAGAGGACAATCTGAGAGGAGGAGAAGGTGGTCTAGGAAAGACATCGGGCGTCAGCGGAGCAATTTTATGGTAGATATTATTTTTTTATTTGTACAAAATTGGTTTATTCTTGTTTAATCTTAATTATATTGTGTTTCATAATAATTTGAAAATAATATGAATACATTTACACGTATGTTCTATAGAAAACAAATCAATGAAATTGAAATAATGTCAATAAGACACTAGATGAAAGTGTGTATATATAAGCACATTTATTATACATGTTTATATTCGTTTCTTGTAATTATATTTAAGTATTGAAGAGAATTTAAACTAGGATTGAAATGTCTACTTCTATATTATTCATTCAATAAATGCATTTATATACACGGTTATAAAGTAGTTCTTATTTGTATTATTATTTCAATTAAAAAAAAAATAATTGGAGAAAAACATAGAAATAATTCAAAATTTTATATTTATTCTAATTAAAATTTTTTTCGGAAAATGTGTGATTATTTTCATAAATATTTAATTGAATAAAATTTGATGTGCTTTTAAAAATTATATTTTAAAAATTACATTATTTTTGAGAAATGCGCTACAGGCATTTATTTTTTGGAAATATTGATTAGTTTTTTGCTCTGCTTTAATTTGGATTTCATATCTGTTTGTTACAGAATCATCGTAGAGACTTTGATATACTTCTGCTGTTGCGCATCGAGTCGGTAAGTAATAAATTAATTTTTTTTTAACATTACACAATTCAAAAAAGATAAATTTTGTTACATGTAATGTATTCTTATTAAATTTATCTACATTCCATAAAAATTTATTAAAAATGTAAAATATTTAAAGGATTATAACATATATCTAAGTTTAAATTTGACTCTAATTTCTATTTTCTTCATATTTTTATTATTCGGAACATATCGAAAGATATTGAAATTTTGTTGATATAAAATCATATTATTAAAATTCTCTTAATTAATGTTTCGATATTGATTTATACTTGTGTCGCGTATGTTGCGTGTTTGCTGTTGAATTTTTAGTCGCTCACTGCGGTAGGTAGTTATCAATAATTATTTATAATTATTATGTTCAAAAGAATGCTTGAAAAAAGATGATATATTAATATTACATCAGCTATAAGTCAGACCACGACAAATCAGTGTTCGCAATTAGTCAAACGACCGTCGCCGTGTATACAGAAAACTCGTCTCGTTTAATGCGTTGCAGTAAGTACTCTGCGATGTAGCCGGATAAGTACGCCGGATGTTGATTCGTCGTTTGTAGCAGCGATCGTTCATCGTGGTTGTTTCTTCGGAAGATGAGGCGGCTTCCGCTGCCGGGTCGGCTTTCGAAGTATTCCCCTCCGCAAGAGAGTACAATTGCGGTCCCGTCGAAGCCATCGGGCAAACAGTTTCCATTCGTTTGGAAACGTTTCTAATCTGCCAATACAGCGGATCAATGAGCGGCGGACCGAATTAACCGCTTCCCATTTCGACAGACCGCGATATAGCGGGGATTATTAATTTTGCCAATAACGCCGCGAGGGTGCCTTCTCTCGGCACAGATGGCGTATCACGAGTCAATATACTTTTCCACCACGAAACCCTCGCATTGCGGGAACACGTGACGAGTTCTCTGAATTTTCGTTACGATCGCTAATTATTTCTTTGGACTTGCGTTTATCGCATATGGTTGTTCATTGATTAAGGTGATAGAGAAATCGCTGAATAAACGCGCTAAAATAATCTTACTTAAAATATCGCAAAGCAATATATTATAGAAATATTTTATGGGAAATGAGAGATAACATTGTTAATAAAATTTCAGGACTATTATATATTTAAAAGTATATTAATCATAATTTTTAATCTCAATGATTATTTTGTTAGTGCTAGATGATACTAAAGCTATTATTGATGTGCATAATATTATAAAAGAAAACCTCTATTACTTATTACTGACTTCACTGTATTGCTGTCTCGTGCACGTGCAATTAACTAACGCGTGATATTTATTAACTCTGTCATCTTTTACGATTTACTTCGTGGAAAGTATTGCGAGACGGCGCCTCTCGTAAGACGATATTATTCCGTGCCCGATGTTTCTTTCTCAAGGTTTACTGCAATCATTGCGAATCTACATTTCACTTAAATACGACGAACTGTCCGTGCACGTACTTATACGACATGCGGTGTACTCGAACTTGTCTGAGTATACGACGATGAACAGGAGAGGAGAACGCGAAGGAAAAGAAAGAAGAAGAAAAAGAAGAAGAAGAAGAAGAGAAGACGATAAAGAAGGCGACGAAAGGGAGTACGAGGAAAGGAGGGAACAAAGTACGAAGGTGGGAGAGAAAACCGATGCTCCTGCCAGAGTCAGGACACGATCGTGGACCATGGACCTGTACGGAGAGGAGAATAAAGTAACCTCCTCTGTATATATGCGTGTATGTGCTTCTACATATGGGACGAAGGAGGAAGAGGAAGATATAAAGAGGATACCGGGTGTAAGCAAGAAAGGGAATGAGGAACACAGCGCTACGACGGCGAAGGTGCGGTAAAGAGAAACGCTGGGGGAAGGATAGAAAGAGAGAGAGAGAGAGAGAGAGAGAGAGAGAGAGAGAGAGAGAGAGAGAGAGAGAGAGAGA
>NW_017259376.1:245134-255693 GCF_001594045.1 Atta colombica
CACAGATAGAGATAGAGCGGAGAGCGGCCGCGCGTCAGAGTGCGGGACAGAGATAAAAGACGAAGAGAGAGGAGAGAGAGGACAACCCCCTCTTCTTCCTCGGGTTGTGACTCCGAACGCCGGCGATATCTCGACCAATCAAATCACGCCGCGGGCTCCGCCTTTTATCATTATTTTACTTGTTTTCCCTTTACTTCACCCTCATTGGATGACATTCCCCGGGCCATATCGCGAGATAAAAAAGGCATCCGCTCCCAGAAGAGGACTCCATGCTTCCTCCCGGGGTCTGGTGTCCTCCGGTATCCTCCTGATACCTACCTTGGTCCAGCAGAGACCTCCTCCAGAGGGGGACCTTCTCCCGCCGCTTTCGCGGACTCGCTCCTTGCCTGTCCTTTGCACGTGGAACTTATACGCGATGCTGTGAAACTCTGACAGCGTCGTGGTTTGACTTTGTGCCCCCGAAACCGTGCGAGCCAAAAGCGAGTTCGTAAATTATTATACTGAGCGATCTACCTTTGACTTTGATGCATCTAAGAGTTCACGATAATAACTACGTCAAGCACGTGAAAAATTTTGATCTTAATAAAATTCCGAGGGGAAAACATCTCTATTTATCACTTAGGAAAGATATCGTCAAATATCTATCGATGTATCTTGATATTGGATAACAATTATTTATCGTTATTCTGGAATAGCTACAAAGTTATCTTTTTATAGTACTTGTCCGTTTACTATATCTATTCAGACTTGTGCAATAATTCATTTAACAGATTTATTTGTCGTTTCGTTCATTTCTCGGCGAAATTAAATCAGTGACTTACAATTAGGATCTCTTTCCTTGGAGAAAGCCAGCGATTATTCAAACGATCGAAGACTCGATTTAAAAAATCGGTTCGATTCGTGAGCTTCGCGGTCATGACGGGAGAAACGAGGATGGGAATCGCGACTGTCGCGGTAGCCGCGGGTGAATTCGTATCGATTCGTCCGATGCGTTGGGGACGTGATTGACGAGATTCACTCGTCAAGGATTATGCGGTTCGTTGGTTGAGACCGACGGTTTTGGGGCATGAATACGTAGACAAATATATACATATAACGGCGTATCCATATTTGCCAGTGGCCGTTTCCCAAATCACGGAACTTCAAAATCGCCCCAGGGACACATGTCTACAACGTCTACTATAGCGGAATATTATGGCCCAACAAACATGGGAGCAATAACTTTAAACTAGCTTGGTAATTCCATAAAATTACCAATATTATTAAAGCGCGAAATTGATGTCACCTGTAAGCGTCTGCTCTTCATTTGGCAATTTTCATTGTTTTATCCCTTTTAGTTCTATCTTTTTTATTATTATCTAAATAAATCATATTTGTAGGATATTTGTAGGCTAAAAATAGCGTTATAAAAATCACTTCACTTGTCTAATTGCATTACGAAATAATTTTTAATACGAAATAATTTTTCATTAAAAAAATTACTAGAATGTAGAATGATTTTTCTAACTAAAAATGAAATTCAACTTTTCTAATAAAAATGCTCTTGAATTGAATTTGCTGTTACAATTTTAACAGGATCGTTTTAATCGATAGGATTTTAAAATATATTAGTATTCAATTTCTAGAATTAAAAAAATCTGGTTGTCGATTTCTGTCGTATCACAACAATTGCAGATAGAAATTTATTTTTTGCTATTTAACTTCAGCTGCGGTCGCGATGATCGTCAGTTCTCCAACGTCTGTCGTGCATTTTAGATGATGTTGAAGTCGCGAGCCACGTGTCGGGTTGGTAATCCACGACGCATAAATTCTCTCGCGTGCCACTCGCGGGCCCTCAAGGGGGGAAAAAAAAAGATTCGGTCGCACCTACGTATGTCTCTGATCTGACATTGCATACGTTGCATTGTATGTATATCGGATGGTGTAGACGAGATGATGAAGAAGAGGGGAAAGGGAGATCTCACATATCTAGAGAGAAACAATGCTAGTTAGAGGGGAACTGCGAGGAAGTGACGATGAGAATGAGAAATAAGGAGGGAATCTATTTTAGTTCGAATTCGGTTAAGAGATTTGTATCATTAAGAGTAACATGATATTTTTACTACATACTTTTTTATTGCCTGAGTTCATCTGTCAACCATATCGATAACGATTAAAAATATACACACTATAATTGATATATTTAATCATATACATTTCTTTTTTCTTGTTAACTACTATTTCTTCTATTTATTTTTATCGAAAATCTTAGCTTGATTCATTTCCCTTATATTTTTATTCTGAAATATTTGAAAAATATATTTTTAGAGACTTTAGCAGAAGCTACATGAATCATAATTATCGTTGTTAATTATATATTATTCTAGATAAGAAAGCTTTCTCGAGATTATGTGCGAATGAAATATTTTTGTTTAAAATATTTTTCGTTTTGTGCAATATAATATTATATTTCTTCGCAATAGCGCGATGTCCAGACGAATGATGCATTCCGACGGGAATTTCGAAATTTTTTCCGGCAGACGGTTCGATCGGTGCATTTCCCGTGGCAGGCGGATAGTGATTTGTTCGAAAAGCAATATAGCGGGTTATCACCGTTGTGGAGGAGTACGAGGCGACGAAGGAGGCGCGGATGAGCGCGCGGGACGAGCGTGGGGGCTCCGGAAAGGGGGAAGGTACGAGGGGTGCCCTTTTCCTGAAATTTGCATGAGGTATTAAAGCGCGGTGGCTGCGTTCACCAGCGGAGCTCCTGTTTGCCGACACCGAGTGCGGAGGATCAAAGGCCCTCTGCCAGGCTTACGTCTCTCTTCTCTTCGGGAATGAGTGATGGGAAGGCAGAGAGGGAAGTAGGAAGAGAGACAGAGAGAAAGGGGAAACAGGCATAGAGAAAGAGAAAGACCAAGAGACAGTCCGAAATAGAGCAGAGAGATTCGCCGTCAACCTCTGGCTCGCATCTAGAAAGGCTCTCATCACGACAGCCAACATCAGATCTTCGATATCGCGATCTTTGTCGTTAAATCGTCGATCGTACGGCTGATTTCTTTCTTCGACGCGAGATTTCAACTACTTGTGTTACTTCTTACCGTAGGTTTGGCGAGACGCACCAAATCTACTCCCGACTGACTTTGCCGTTCGTGTTTGCTTTTGTTTTCGACAATGCGCGATTTCGTTTTCCAAATATTCGTGGAATCTTAATAATTCGTTAATAATCAGATTTGAAGCAAAGCTACTAATCCTTTGGATTGATTGAATAACCTAAGTATTTATCTTGAATTTTTTACTAATGATAATGAAGAACAATAAAATCAGTATTATGAACATAAGTCTCACAAAATCTTATTTTTAAATTATATAAGACTAATTTTTTAATGCAAAATATCAAGACTTTTCTCAAGAATGATATTCTATTCATGACTTAAGTATTCTAAGACTAATAAGTAATATAACTAATAAGTAATATATCGTAAATAAAAATATAAAAACAATCTTTATATTTCTATTTTTAAATTTTAGTGATTTCACACAATGCTTGAATAGAATTTCTTAGCAGATATAATTAACTCGTTAATGAGTTAATCGAATCTTTTGATTCTTGTTACGCGCGTTGTTAATTCGTGTCATGAAAAAATATAGTATGGCGCCGACTAAGGATCCTTGGGCAGTGGACAAATGATATTCCGAGAATGTTAACGCGCGTAAGCGTATTCTTGCTCGCATCGTGTCCTGTAAAAACGTTCGCTGGCAGTGATGTATGCCGACGAAGGCACGCATCGCATAAGTAAGGAGGGCCTTGAGCCGATTCATCGGCTAACCGGAGGACTAGGCCCCCCGAAACTACTCGTCGAAAGAGCTTCTTTGGCTCTCCGAGATAAAAATTTCGGCAAGAACCAGACGCTAACTTGATCTTTTTAAATATAAATTTGTCATTTCGAAAAATTATTGACCGATATCTTTTTTAGTTTTCACAAGGAAAACGATCCTCAGTCCAGTTTCCTTTTAGAGCTCAAGCATTAGCATAATGCGCAACTTGTATGGACGTGACCTTTATTTCACTTTCAGTAATCTATAGAAACGTTTCATCTTGCTGAATCATTACCAAGATTAATGACCGTTGCGTCAATTTAACAGCGTCTGTATATAGGTTTTGTAAAATTTTTCTCGAGCCAACATATAATCGTTTGCTACCAGATCGCCAAAATGAAATATACAAAATAAATTATATCTGACATCATAAAACTATTGGTTACCCTCTGGCATTTTCGGACGCGATAATAAAGTTAGTATCTTTCTGACATACTCGACGGAATGATTCACGAGGCATAGGATCGCAGTAGCAGCGTTCCTCTCGACAGCTATGCGGGTGCCAAACCACATTTTAGGCGAGCTATCCACGGCATACCTTAGCTTCCAGCATAGGTAAGGGTAAGGATATCATTCCACCGACTCGTCCTGTCGGCCGGTAGACAGTCGGGCAGGCAAGGCAAGCACAGGAACACGTTGCCGGCACGTTGCGCCGTTTGCGTCAAGAGAAGGGGAATGCAAAAAGGTCGCGGCCCGGGCCGGCCCGTCGCGTTTTACAAATTATTCAATTAGCCCCGCGAATTAAGGTATGCATATTCATCGCTCTCTGATACGCGTATGCGCGCTTCCTGCGAAATATATACTATACCGAGTGGTGCGCGCGGTCCCGGGGCTCCACCCCGGACGACGGACAACCGGGCCGCCGCCGACGCCGCCGACGCGACGTCACGACGCATAAACAATTCGTGCACCCGCGCGTTAGACGCTCTAACGAACTCGCAGCTGCATCCGAAATGCATCCGTTTTGCCGGCGACGCGCGGCAGGATAAGGGGAGGGAGAATACGAACCACCCCGCTCGCGTATTCCTCCATGTTAGCAATGCAGTTGTGCGAATATATGTGCATGCCGATCTCCATGCAGCGTGGCTCGTTTTTCGAGCTAGTTCGTTCGCAAAAAATCAGGGAAAAGGGGGTTGAAAAGATTTATACGATATATACGTTGTTTTTCTTCTTTTTTTTTTGGCACCCTAGCCAAATCTTCTCTATTGCTGATATGAACTGCTGTTGATATAGTCAAACCGATATCTTCATGATGAAAATCGGTTTTATCGTCGTTCACTCGACTTTTAATAAAAAAGTAAAAACCGCGTTACGATAGGGACTAATTTTATGAATATAAGAATATTATTTATTTCTTATTCTTTAATAAGAATTATAGATGATTTCAAATATAATGATTTACGATTCTAGTTCAATTTTCTCTCTCACGTTTTGTTTAATCCTCCTTATCGAATGACAATAATAATGCTTTTTCAATACGAGAAAAATATTCTGAGGTTGGTGATGCGTAAATTATTCATAATGCAATAAAATACAATTCGCAACTAATTGGGATGTACTTACCGCGGAGGCAAACAGATATTTTTCTTGTATTGGATTTATTTTTGGAGTCACAAATATTACTATTTTATATAATGTTTAATATAATATTTCCACTTTTTAAAATTGGTCGAGAAAAAATTAACCAACTTTTTTTTCTCGATCCAATACACACGACTTTTTATTTTATTTCTCACTTCCGTACTGTTACAATGCACGTGATTTGATATGTTGTTTCTAGCTATGCAATTCGTCTCTCAAGCGTGTAATGAAATTGCGTTAGCGATTTTGCGTATCGATGTCGTACGCGTCGCTCCGTCGCGTGATAACTGAGCGAAACGCAAAGACCGAAATTAATTGGCGACGCGGCGCGGCGCGCAAACCACCGAGAGGCGATGCGGCTGCATTATTATTTCTTCCGGTAGATAAAACTGCGTGCGGCAGTGGGAATAAAATATCGCGTATGTGAAATAGACGCGCACGTGTACCGTGCCGCGGCCGGGCGGAGTCACGGGTCGGGTGTTGCGTTTAAAACAACGCTCGAGAAATGCACATTTTAATCGTATCACTAATAGCCCGACGTTTATAAGCCTCGGTGTGTCTCATGAATACGCATATTTCTCCCGGTGACAACGGTACAAAATTAATGAACGCCGGAATAATCCGCACCTACGAAGACCGACGTTCCGCCGGCGACTTTTTCCGCCCGCGAACGGGACCGCCCACGTACTGCCCTTTCCGAAATCGTTTTCCCTTGGAAAACTTCTTCTTTTTTTCACGTAAAATGATTCCGCCACGCCTCGACATTCTATGAATCAGGGATCGCCGTGAAATCTGTTGACAATTGTTTTTTTTTTCCGTTTTACTGTTAATAAGCAATTGCACGTATTGAAAAAAGAATCTGTATTAATTTGGAATTCTGATTGAAAGTTTATTATCATTACAGATAATCATAAAAATTTTTGATCGATACGATCAGAATCTTTTTTTGTCCATTTTCAAAATAGAAATTTTTTCTGATGAACGATAAAATCAGCTACAGTATATAAATAAACGAAGATTTATCCGCTGATAATTTCTTACCTTGACACGCAAAGATTTTATCAGTGTTATGTTGAACAGTTTGTTGCAAAAAAATACGAGAAGCATTAACGCTTGATTGAGTGATTGATTAAATCTAAATATTATATATATTGTGTAAAAAATTATGTAATAATTTATTACACAAATTAAATAATTAAATAAGAATCATTTATTTAATTACATTGAGCAGTTTAATACTTTTAAAACTGCCGTTTTTTAAGTTGTTATGTAGATTTATTTCGGCAGTAATAAGAAAATGGCATATATGAAGGCAAATCAAATGCATATTTATGCTTTCGTTAACGATGATCCCGATGAATGATACGCGTGTAAACGTTACATTGTATATAAGAAGAAGACTGTCGCGTCGTTACGTCGAAAGTATTAATAAGTGCGCGTTTGCCGGGATAGAAATTTGCATTGCACAAATTATAGGCGGATTATGCACGCGCCGAGCGTATCTACGTAAATACTCGGATATAATAATTCCAGTAATTGATACTTGTGCATAAACATTCCGACCGTAATTACGTTTAATTACAGTCGTTAATAAGCGCTCAAACAGCGTAAATTTATAGAACATATTATAAGTGTTTCAACGTTAATAAATTATCTAAGTATGTCAATTAATCGCACGTATGATTAGTTGTAGAGATGACGTGAACATTCTTTCGTTATCGGTATCTCCACGGTAGACGTCGATCAAGTTGTTTTAAAATCCGGTCGAGATGTACTGACAACAGGATATAAATTATTGGCGTTCTCATTAATCCCTTTCAATTGACATTAACATATTTTCGATCACCGCCATTACTCAAATTCATCAGCTTCATGATGATATCTTGCTTTGGACGCGTTATGCACATTTATTGGATGGATTAAGTCATAATGATATCTAGTTATGTTAATGCGAGAGTTTTTTTTTCGTTCACTTTGGAGGATTACGTGGCGTTAGTCTCCGGTGTAGAATTTACAATGTCTTTAACTGGTATACGGATCTTCCTGTTTCTACCGGCATTAAATCGTAAGATCGATTATAAAATGTTTTGCTTTATTGCTTATTGTTTTGCTTACTTGCGATGTTTGGAATGAAATAAGAAGAAAAGTGAATGAACGTTCTCGAAACAAAGAATCAAGTTTTGCTTTCTCGCTTCTTCTTACAATACATACTCGTATCTTTCGTGTTTGTTTAATATGAGGCAGATTGCGTAAGTACACGTTACATAAAATAGCAAATATCGGTAGGGCTTACTGCCGTATTATGCCGACGGCAGGCGGCTTTATTGCGCGACATTCTTCGGAAGAAAAAAAGGAAAAGAAAATACAGGAAGGCCAAGATGAAGAGGCCAGGGTCGGCAGATGTCCAGGATGTTGCTGTTATAAGTGTCTACGCATCGCGCGGGACGATTATGTATAAATACATGTATGAACTTTGGTGTCACCAGAAATGTGCGACCTGTGCCCTTCGAAAAGAGCAGCTGGGAAACGGAAATTCGCGGGAATAATCTTGACGAGTATTTATCGTTCTATTGAATGTACCCGATAATATTTATCAGTCAAACAACAAATGTATGTAAAGAAATAGTCGAGATCTGTGATGATTCCTGACAAAATTTCAATATAACAAAAATTTAATTTAAATTGAATATTTAAAAATTTTTTAAGATGCTTATTAGTATCTTAAATCATTAACAGCTTTCTAAGATACTTATTTACAGCAATAATATTAAATTGTTTGTCTACAAAAGTTAATTTATAATATTATTACTTCAGCTTCGGTTTAAGACTATGTTTTAATAAATAATTGATTGCACAGTTAACTTGAATTAGAAATCATACAAATTCACAAGAAATATTAAGTACGGAGCACCATAATCAAATATGGCATTTTTCATTCATGTGTGTTAAATATTTTGCGGTATCAAATATGTAAGCAGAAGATCAAATATGTGATCAGAACATTTAATTGAATTTTAGTTGTCGCGATCATTATAGTTTTTATAGCGATATTTTATGGGGACAAAATTTATTCGTATTTTGGTGTATATCATTTATGTAAATCATTTTAATGTTTTAACCTGAACATAATTCAAAGCACGATTATGGGACGCCGTAGGTCGTTAGTGACTGCACGATGCTAGGCGTAAAAGTTAGCGATCTCTATGGATCGTTGGCAGGTAACTTTTTCGCGTGACTTTCGCAGGAAGAAAGAAAAGCACTGTGCGGGCGAAAGAGCTTTGGAACAAGTCTAAAGGCGAGGTGAGGTATTTCCAGCAAGAAGAACCGCGATTAGAACGATTACGACTGCGGCGTGCGTGTGGAACGGTTCCATATATCTAGCCAAGCTTTGCGCAACGTGCGCTCGGTCTCGGTCTCAATTAATGCAATTACTCGCTCCCTCGTCTAATTACCTATCAAACAGAATTATTATCGCGCGCGCGGTCGTCTCTAATGAACGTTATTAATTGCTTTATGATTTTTTGATAAAACACGTCGCGTAATCAAGTTATTATCCCACAATGTGCGTTTCCATTTTTAAGACACCGTTGCCGCCACTGCCGTCGAGTTATTTTTTACTCCTTCTGCAAATACTCGTGAATGTCTCGAACGTTTAAATGTTTCCTCGTGCGCGAAACGTGGAATTCACGAGCGAGCGGACTGCTTGCTTTTGTTTGGAGAAATAAAAAAAGAACACGTGAGATAAAATCTCTCTCACAACAAAAAGCGGTTATTAGGAATTACGGTATTAGGATTAATTAGAATTCGGTTCACTTCCGCTTCAAACCTCTGAATCATCTCGATAATATGCATCGCGTAAAATAAATCGTTAAGAAGTAATCGACGCAGTTTCAAGGAAGCGATGATGACTTAAGCAACGGTTAGAGACGCTACTTCGTACTTGTATTGTAGCGAGCAGCAGGTGATATCGAACTGAAGAGCCGTAAAATTTCGTGAGCGGGACGAGGGTGACGTTGGTTAAATAACAGCTAGGGATGTCCCGTCACGGCGCTTTTAAGGTACGACCGCTTCCCCTAATTTCTTATCTGTCGGGGCCAATTTGATAGATCGGCGATATAGAAAGTAGCCTTCTATAAAACGGGGCAGCCTGCGCGCCACGGCGGACAGGTGCACCGTGTCAGGATGCACACATCCAGCCAGGAGAGTGAGACCGACGCACCTGACCAACAACGCGGCTATAAGCGATGCGGATTATACTTCGGTGTCTCTATTACCAGCCAGTGCGCGACTCTCCTCGCGTAAAAGCGCGAGATACTTTCACGAATTACGAGATAATCAAGGCTTCGCGCATTATTTGCACCGCATATTATTGCGCGCCGTGTATATATGTACCCGCATGAAATCGAGATTGCGACGATTATTGACTGCACGTAGAAAAAGCAAGTTAATTATACCGTCATCACCGCGTTTATCGTAATCCTTATCCTTCTCACCATCATCAGTGCCAGAATTATCGATGCTATGTGAATTTACGGTAATGAGAATGGTACGTGTGTTTGCAAATCGAACTGATTTTATGTGATTTTAATAGCCGAGTGTTATTAGAATGCTAACGCGCAATACACATCGTAATAGAGATTTGATGTCATCATTTTTCTTATGGGTTTTATTGTTTGGTAATAATTTTTTTTATCGCTAATTTCTTTAAACTCAATTTAAAGTCAATTTCTTTGTTTTTCACTCATTAAATTGGAAAAATTCCATAGCAGTAAGATTTATCATTATATTATTTTCTTTTGATATATCTACATTTGTGTATATAAAAATGTAATTATTAGATGCGTTCAGCAGACTCAAGTTGAGTGAGCACTCGTTGCTGTTTATGTATTCTTCTATTCTAATGAAGGTCTGATTGGATGATCTAGAATATACACTCTAAAAAATATCGGTGTGAGTTTAAGATCTTACGCGCGGTATCGACATAATTCTCATTATATTAACACCAATGCGGTAAGAATTATACGGACACCGCATAGTGTTAAATCCACACTGATATTTTTTAGAATATACCGATAACAGCAAGTTATTGATCATTGTTTTATATATATATATATATATAT
>NW_017259376.1:255793-287546 GCF_001594045.1 Atta colombica
ATGCTTCGCCATAAAGCCGCTCGCATTCGGTTTAATACGTGTTGTATGACGTTGGTTTTTGAGCGTGACTTTTGCGTTCCCACGAGACGTAGGCTCGACTTTTGTCCCATGATCGAGCAAAGTGAACGAGCATCCTCCGACGAGTCGACGAGCCCGGACGTTCGCGCACGCATTCATGACGGACGGACGATACAGGCACGTACGCCACACACAGAACGTCTACATGTATGGTACAGTCTCAACTGCGAATAAGCCTTCATTTTTTTAATAAGTACGATAGCGAACAAATTTTTACATGAAGAGAGATTTTTAAAATTTCTTTTAGTTGAGAATTTATAACAAAAACATATTCAGGAAAGACGTGATGGAGTAAATTAGACTATAGGAAAATGGAAGAATTGCAACAGCAATATCCCTCTCATTATGATTACAAATATCGCTGTGAATTCTGTCAAAAAGATTTAGTGGCAGTAGCATGGCCTTGTTCCAATTTCGCAAAAATTGAAGTTCGTAAAGATCACGGGACGTTTCGTGGCAGGTTGTGTTTTCGGCCAAGTACTTATCCAATATTTCCGTGATTTAAAGCGAGATTGGAGCTTCGAACGGCCACGCGAGATACAAGAGTCTCAGGACTATTTGTGGTAGCGACTGTATGCACACGTGATAATACACGCGAGCACACAAAAGGTTCGGTCTTAGTACGTGATACCAGTTTCTACGTGGGTGCTGGACATTTTACGATTTTCGGTGGACTCGGAAAGAGGGATGTCTTTTTTATAAGAGAGGCAGTGAATTTCTCGTTTGATTCTGTGATAAGTATCTCATCTGCGTGCGTCAGTAAGTTTCATGAAATATTCGTCTGGCATGTTTCCGCAATGGTTGTACCGCGCCGCTTGAGAAAGAGGTGGCCAGACGCGTAATTAAGACGCGTGTGCGTTAATATTATATTAAATATTCGTTATTTGTTATCTCAATGGGAAAAGCGTGAAAGAAACGAGATACTTTCTTTTCTTTTCCTACAATTGTAAATCATTCTTGTTCGGAGCCAATTAAAAGAGGCGCGGCTCTTAGATTTTAGCGGTGCATAACCGGAACGCTACGCGTGTAACATATGCGCCGTTAAATTAGAGAAGAAATCGGGAGATAATTATTAGCACACGGAAGGATAGCTGATATAATCGTAGGAGAGTCTCTGGACTGACGCAGACTGAGAAATGTTGTTTTGTTGCCGTGTCTACAGTGCTTTACGATGTGTATCGATCTGCATTATATTTGTTCACCGCGATTGCGATTAGACTGAGAAATTATTCAGGTTCTTCCCTTATCCATAAATTAATTAACGTATTTAATTAATAAAGCCAATCTCACGATTGCTTTATGTGTCAATACTATACTTATTTATTAAAACGAATATATAGGATATATCAGATGCCCCTATGCGCTTTCTCTCGGATACAGAATACAGAATTTGTAGCTAAGAGAAAATTACCAATTTCTATATATTCCCGATAAAAAGCAATAAACGTATAAATTTGCATCGTCAAATTATTTCTTTTAACGTGAACGCTTAGCTGCGAGCAAATTTGAGACGATGAACATCGCTGAGAGATAATATTTATAAACCATTTGTGTAGATTGACCGAACTTTTTTCTTGATTTTATCTGTTTTCCCTATATTATTATATCGAATTAGACTCTTCTCTTTCATAATAATATCGGTGCACAGTATCATCATCGATTTTTGTCGTTTCCCTTATTCCGACAGCTAGTTTCAACACTTTTGGGGTCTCGTCTCTTCTGCTCGTTAACTGGAAAGAGTCGGAGCTTATGGTAATTTAAAGTAGTCATCCCCAGTCGATTCTTTCCTAAAGCTATTAGGCGATCATCTCGGATTATCCTACGATTCCGGGTTTATTCGGAACTCGACTTTTCTAAGTTTTCGCCCTTTCGCTTGCTCGCAATACATTCAGCTTGCCTTTCTCTTAGATCCGTTAGGATTAGCAACCGGATATATCTATACTTTGAATAAAAAAAAAGTTAATTCTGTCAAACGAACGTAAACTGTAGATGCTCCTCGAACGTTTCTCGTGAGAAACAACGTTGGGATCATCGAAAAAAATGTTATTCTTGCCAGTGCCAATTACTGATGTAACGATTATCAGATCTCACCGGATCGGTAATTATGTATTACGTTGGTACAACGTTAGGCTTATTATAACCACGTCTTATCTCTTGTGATTGTATTAGTTAGGAAATAATTTTTTTCTCCGCGTGCCGTTGCGAGTAACTGTACAACCGGCCTCGGGGTCGTTACCACATTATCATTACTTACGTCTTTGTTATCGAGAAAATGCGACCTGCTCTCGCGCACGGCAACCTTACAATTAGATTCTCAGGGTGTTATGAGGGCACCGCTATTGCTGTGTCTCGCTGTGCCGATGTGCGTGCACATGACCTGGGCGAGAGAGATAATCGAAAGAAAATACAGTTAAAACTATCAATGTATACGCGCCCTAAGTGGCCGTAAATTATAATTACCGCAAAATCCCATGGCGCCGCGGTGGCGATAAGTCATATTAATTGCCATTAAACAGAGTAGTGTTGCATGACTCCGTTCATTTGGACAAGGCACCTCTTTTGGAATAAAATAAGGTACCTTAGAGAGAAAAGTAGAGAATGTTAAAAATAGACGCAGAAGACGGGTGGGAGGAGATTGGGCTTTTTTTTTCATATGGAAAATTAGCGACAGGTTTGACGGAGAGTCGTCACGCTAACTCCGCACTACCTGTCGTTGCGATTTTTATAAATCGCTTATGACGCGGTCACGTGAGACAGACTTACGTACCTGCGCGAACGATATCGTGGACAAGAAGGTGGTAGCAGTTTCCAACGAGGCGCCCTACGGGGAGTTCCCGACAGCACAACGGAATAACTTGGCGGTTGATTTATACTTCCGACAGACGTAACGAGCTTGCGGTCAGACCGCGGCGTCACGCGTCCATCGCCTGCACAAAAAAAGAAATAATGAAAAGGATAAATCAATAAGAATATCGCGGTTTGCTTTTCGTTGCGCAAATAAACCGTATACCTACATCTGCGCTCAGTTTTCGTTCTCAAATTGAAGACTTGACATAAATAAGATTACACGCGTGATGGAAATTGTCTTTCGAAGGCTGTACTGCATGTGCGATGGTTAAAACACTATAAATGATCACTTACTTATAATGTATCAAAAAACAGAGAATTTTATGAAATATATATACAAATTAGGTTAAATGAATAATTTAAGAGTTTGTTATCTCTGGCTCTTTTTTTATTTACAATTTATTTTTCATTTTCAATCATTGCATAAAATTATACAGAAAGTATTTTGTTGAAAATTTATTATTTATATAAATTTAAGTAAATATAAATCAAAAACAATTTTATTGATCAACCATCAAAATAGTTATGCAAGATGCCCAAGTTGGTTGCTAGAATGTCAAAATTTTTTGCTACGTTGCTTATCATACTTTAGTTTTTTATATAATTATTTTAATGAGTCAACAAAATTACTTTCAGATCTATAGCTAATTTTTTAAATAGCAAAATTCTTCTTTCCATATATTATCTCTGTATACACAAATCATGACAAAGAATTAAGAACAAAAAATGTTGATGTGTGTGTTTCTTATAGAATAGATATTTATGAGTTCATATGTTTTTAATATGAAACGCGTAAGTTTAAAGGAAAGAGGGAAGATCGCTTTCTGACATCTCTTTTATCTCCGTCGGTTTCTTTGTCACGTTTCACAAAACAACTTTAAGTCCACTGTTAGAAGATACTTAACAAGATAGTAGATTCGGACAGGATGCTCGACTCGTTGACTATCAATGACTCGAATACGTAGTTATTCTTCAGATATGTACAAAACTTTATATTTACATTTATAGCTCTAAATATGCAAAATATTTAATATTAAAAAATGAGACATAAAAAGATTTTCTAAATATTAACTTCTTATGGAATCTTTAGCGTTAAACAAAATTAATGATGAAAGTAGGAACCACTGAGTTTACTAAAAAAAAAATTTTGAATAATATCGAAATTTAATTAAAAGAGGTTAAATCTTCTTAATTTTGTTAACATTGAAAACAGCAAAAAATTAATAGGAGAAATTATGAAGAATAAAACATAGATAACGTCGCGCGGCGAGACAGTATTCTGTAACGGACAATTTCGGAAGGACGGAAGAAGAAGAAACAGTGAATGAAAAGGCCAACTCGAAGATTTGTGGAGCCACCGGTTTTCGTCTCGTAGTCGTCTTCATGGCTGACGTATATGTTATTCGAAGAAGAGTTCCTCCCGCGAGGATACGACGAAGGGGGGACGAAGAGGAGGACAGCAGTGTACGCTCGCAGAATACCTAACGACTTTGGGAGTTTTGGGACATCAAGGAGAGACCATGAGGCTTGTCGTAGAGGTCCCAAAAGTTTGCAGCACGGTGAAAAGAAGCCGAGAGAAGGCCGAACGAGACTCGTCGTGCGCACAGCGTTTTTTGCGTTTAATCTCCTCCTGTCTCGCCTTTTATTTGGGCCAGACGGGAATTCGGCTAAATGCATTGATTAAACTGCTGACATCGTTCGGGCGACTCGGTGGCCACCGTGTCTCCGCAGGTCCGAAAGCTGGCCCTTTTTTTGCCGCACCGTCGTGCTCCCTTTCATTTTTGTCCCGTCACTTCGGATTGCGAATCGTAACTCGTACTTCATGTTTGACAATCGGTGTTTCGTGCGATCGGCGGTCAACGATGATCCGATTGTTGGTCAAGAATTTAGCAAAGTGAAATTTGACGTTGTATAACGAATGCTTCGGAAGATCTAATCACAAGAATTCCGTTGTAATTATCCTGCTCATCACATTGAAAGAATGACACATTTGGTGACGGTTATAAATTAAGATCGATTTCATAGTTCGCAGAAGACAGATGATGAAGCAAAGTGAAAAAAAAGATCGAGATATTCAATTCAGATATTCACTTACGATTAATCAAATATTGATTAATTGTAAATTATAGTTCTGAAAGAGAACATCTATCATGTAAGTAAAAAATTCTAGCGCTTTTCTTTTTAATTGACTCTTATTTGATTAACGTGAATGTGTACTATCGATTCTACAATATCTTAATAAATGCGATAGCTGGCGTGTCGTTAATATTCTGTCGGTAATATGGCATAAATATATGGGAGATGTAAAAAGAACGCGGGTAATACACGGCTCGATTAAATTGACAGGCAGTCTTGTTGCGTGTATTTTGTAACAAGGTGAGAGAGAGTGATTGTACAGATATATTAGAATAGCGCGCGCGCGCGCGCGCGCACACACACACACACACACACACACACACGCGCGCGCGCGCGCGCGCGCATGCATGCACGAACTCACGCACACAAAAACACACACACACGCACTCACGCACACGCGCGCGCACACACACACACACACACACACACACACACACACACGCACACTCACGCATGCATGCACGAACTCACGCACACAAAAACACACACACACGCACTCACGCACACAAAAACACACACACACACACACACACACACACACGAGCAGATAGAACAATGACATGGGCAATCTATAAGTGTCAAATATAATAAGTTTTTTGCAAAAATTAGTATTCCCTCGATGTGCAAAGTACTTAATCTATCTATTTTTCCGGTTTAAAAGAAAAATTTAATCGACTAGATGAATGATTATATTGTAGAAGTGATTTTTCCCTTTGGTTTTTACGGAATTACTCTGTCTTTCTAATTAGTCTAGACTTCATTACGACATGAAAAACGCGCCACGGATGATATAAAATACAGAAACGAATGCGTCCTTTCGCAGGTCGTTCGACGGATGAGGTAAGTTTGGCATGCATTGCTCGCTCCTTTGAACAGCAAAGAGCCATCTATGGAATTATCCTGATGATTAATGGTACGGCGCTAGCTCGGGGCACCCTTCCACCTTGTTTTCCATTGCCCCTCTGCTCTTCTCTCTTCTTTCCATAAGTGTGCCCCACTGCTTACATCCATCCTCCGTCACTACATGCTACCGGCCCATCTTGGGCCCAACGGCTCCGGGGCTTTTGGAACTTGCGGTATACGAGCTGGCCGGCGAACTGTTCAGTTACCATGTAAAAAAGCGTACAATGTTAAACCCGCATTGCCCCTGCCAACCATATCTCATCCGCTCGTCCATCCGTCTGTCTGTCTGTGTTCCTATCTTCATCCTGTCTTTTCCATTTAATCTAGATTAAATATTTAGATTACTTTGCGTATCTTACAATTGCGAACTTTATTAAAATCCAGCTTTCCATTTTTGTACACTTATGTTAGTCGATGTGTAGCTTGCAGGTAGTTAACACTATTTGTAAATTGCTTGCAGAGATGTTCCCATTTCTTGTTTAAATTTCCAATAATTTAATGCATTAACAAGAACACGATGACGTATACACGATTTCTACTTTGATTCTTCCTTAACTCTTATATTTTCTTTTATATTTATTACTGTACATATAATCAAAGAATATCTGTATTTTTTATATCGCTTGGACGTTCTATTTCACGTCTGTATATATAATTTAATTTTACATGCGACTTTAAAGTCTTCGAGATTTTCAGCTTTCATTGAATAGAGGTCATATATATATTAGGACTTTCGCAAGGCCTAGAGCAACCATTTCTACGAAAAATCGTTTTATCTGAGAAATGTAATCGTTGACGGTGCGAACGCATTAGTCTGTCTTCCGCGAAGGCGTGTAATCGCGAGCCAGAAAAAAGGAAAACTACAGGTACTATAGGTGCAGGTACGAAGGACAGGAAGGGGAGAGAGTACGGCGATATGACCCAAGGCAAAGTTGAGCGGCGTGTAAGAATCGGCTGGCGAAGAAGGAAGAGATATAGCGAATTCGGGATTGCATGTCGGGGAACAGTAAGACCTCCCAAACAACCCCGACGGGGGCATCTTCCCTGGGAATAGCAGTGATTCCGGGGAAATGTGCAATATCTTCCGTGATCGGGTATTATTACGTCGTGATTACGGGTTTTGATCTAGGCTAGAAGCGTCCAGAGACCTTCCCCTCTCACCACATCACCCTCTTTTCTCTCTTTCTTCCCCTCGGCATTCTATGCACCGTCTCGTTGCCTGTGTTCGTGGCGATGCAGCGTCGATGATGCGGTTAAGAACAAGTCGAGGGAACAGCACCGAGTTCGGGAAGGGAGACGTATTGTCCTCGACGACTGGTCGCCATCGTCGCCGTCACGTCGTCATGCGATTCGTGACGGCCGCCGCGAATCGCCGTGGGAAGCCAGAGTTGGCTTCCATTTCGCTTTCTCTCCTCTTTCCATCCTCTTTTTCTATTCCGGCGCGTTCTCCGTGTCTTCCTCTCGATTACGGGGTAACGGGGTAATGAACGACCTATGCCGCAATGCCGTTGCCCGTTTGTCGGTTGCTCTTTCATCTCCTCCCTCGCGATAGTCCTGCCACGAAAACGGCCGGCGATTCCTGTTAGTCCGCTACTCATGAGATCCGATCAGATCTAACTGTTTCGGATCGGAACAGCGGCACGATCGAGACATGCTCCAACTAGTGCCGTTTCATAATTGGAGTATGAATTGCATATATTCCTCATGTCCGGCTCGCTGCTTCTTGAGTATCCTTTCAAGACGTGGGATTCGTTCTATTAATGTTCCAAATAACGAAATTATATTCTTTTATAAAAACACTTATGTTTCTTCTAGTACAAGAAGGTTATTTTTGATCTCAATATTTTTTTTTGTAATAAATGTAGAATAATTTTGAGACCAAATAGAATGTAAAAGATTTAATAAAAGATAGGAGTGTTGAGACTTCTTCAATTTATTATTTTTCAAATAATATACAATTCAGAGCAAACAATTTTGTATATTTATACTTTTTATTACTTAACCAAGACTGAAAAATATTAAGCATTACTTCATTGTGAAAAATTGATGTATAAGCATAATTCGCAAGCATAATTCTTAATTATTGAAGGCAAGAAGTGCATTCATAGAAGAGAGACTATAGTGGACGAGGTGAGGAACATTATAGTATATAGGTATAGTTGTAGTCGTTCTTCAGGTCTGTCGAGAGTCTAATGACAAGTAGCACGCGATCGCGCGTCGCATGTAGGTTCGCACTTTGGGACCCGAGATTGCCGGGGGAGACATTATAAACCATGAGACAAAGGGTGGAACGAAGTTAAGTAGACGATGTAGCTTGGGGTGAGTTAAAAAGAAAGAGAGAGAAAGAGAGAAAGGAAGAGAAAGAGAGTGAGGAAAGAAGAGCCGCGGGGTAAGAAGGAGAAGTACATCGGCCCGCATTGCGGAACGATGCGCAACAGCTGCACCTGACACGTCATTTGTGTGGAACGTGTATCAGCACCGGCGATGGCTAATTATTATTCCACGTGTGCGAATGCATGCGCGCTTGCCCGTTTGTTCGTTCGTTCGTTCTTAAGTTGTCTTTATGCGCGAGCCGGACGAGAAACGAGAGCTCATCAGAACGTTGTTTAATAGTTTTCTAGATTATATAGATTTGTGTAGATTATGGAAACAGAACGTATATTATCGAAGAATCAGATCATTTAGATTATACTATTGCATCACATGTTTACATCGAAGCGTATTATTAATTCAATTTTAACTTAATCTTTCGGGATGAAAAAATCACTGAAATAATGATGCTGAAAATGTTATCTTTTGAAGCAAAGAAACAACAAAAAATAATGAATTACAAACAAATCTTATTTAAGGAAAAGTTGTAAGATTTAAAAAATATATCACGTCCTTTAATTAGTTAATTAGTTAATTATTTGCTGTGTCATCGTAATTTGTTTAAATTTTCATGGTTTTATAAGGAGATAACTTTAAAATAATTTTATGCGCTTTATCAAACTAATCTCTTGTTTTGTATTTTTCCAAGTAAACGCGAGACTCAAGTCATTATTCGTATTGCTGTGCAGCATTAAATCCAAACTATGTCGCGAGGTGCGCACTTCATGTATGTTAAGTTATATCACGATTATGCGTTCCCTCATTTACCTCCCGTGTTTCCTTCAAGCTGCACACGTTGTGCTGCAATAAATGTCACTTCCGTCACTACTACACTTCTGACAAGAAAGCTTAAAGCGACAGGCGGCCATAAATATAAACGAATCTTGTTCATTCTTATCCATCGCAGTATTTTCATCAATATTATCAATTGTAATAACGGATATTGTTTTGCAGAAACAAGACATATGTGACACGAAAAGTTTTCTACGTTCAAAGCTTGAACATAATTATCTAAGTCATTATAATCTCGTACTTGCAATGAATGATTTATATCTTTTTAGTCAGCTTTTTCGATCAGTGTCTTCGAAAAAATTTGCCGGAATTTGCTTCATAGGCTGGGGATAGTAATAGAGTTATTTCAAATTTCTGTCGACCAATCTGTTAACGCAATAGGCACATGGCGCCTATTGTGCTCGCGTACGTCGAGGGACGTCGAATCACCCCTAGGCATGAAATTAAACCGTCACCTACCTACGCGTCCCGCACGATCGCGGCATTCGAGGTCTTCGGATGAAATTGTCCGTCTAATTTTATCACGGCGGGCTTTAAAATGATGGAAGGTCTCTCCGGGATAAGCTTGGGCACGTGGGGCCAAGGGGAGCCCCGAGGTTGGGCTTTAATAAAGAAGCTCGACGCGGCTGGTTCGCGACGGGACTGCTGTCTGCATGATGCGCGCGTCAACCGTACGAGAAAATACTCGTAAATCCTCGAAATCCTTCCTGTAACGGCAAGATGAGTTTCGAAGACGATATTTGACTCGATAACTTGTATCTTTTTTTCGCATGTTTACGTGGATCTTAAATTTCGACTCAGTATTGCAGTTTCGAGATTAACATCAGCAATGAAAAATTTAGAAGTCGATTTACAAGAAAGAAGTTATTATATTGACTAATTAATCTTTTCAAGAGATTATAATAATCTCTCTTTTGAAGAGATTAATAAGAGATTTTGAAGAGCTTATTAAGAGATAAATTGAATAACCTTTTCAAACTATGCAAAAAAGAATCAGGTTCTTATTTATTTCATAGCATTAAATTAAAATAAAACGTTTGTTGATTATAAAGATTCTTTACTATAAGGACTATAAATGTGAGTTGTCATCTTTGAAAAGATTACTTTAAAGTCTTCATGTAGAAATTTCATATCTTTGTCTTTGCCTTTATTTTTACTCGAGAAGTAACTGTGAGACTTATCTACGATAAGCTTCCATAATAATAGACTTTTATGTAACAAGGTACTTTCTTTAAATATCAAACGCTGAACTTTAAACGTTATGCTAAACTTCGATAACGAGTGCATTTTAATGTCTGTCTTTGAAGCGCTTTCGAAGAGATAACCGTGAAGTATCGCTCCCATTTCATTCTTCGACAAGCATATTTTGTATTTTAATTCGACATTGTAGAACGCGCATCGCATTACATTGCGATCTATCGATATACGTAAATTAGAACAAGAGCATTTAGGTAATAATTTGCATTTTTTTTTAAGTCATTTTATCGGAGAAAACTGATAAAATTTCTAAATAAATTTGTAAAGCATAATAGGTATTTTATTATTATCAGAGAATAATTCGTGGAACCAATTGTCACAAAAACTATATAAACTTTATAACTTTATAACTAATATAAAAACCTATATATCTGTGCATATCTATTCATCAAATCGAGCAGAGATTGAATGTGATCGTAACTTTTCTGTTATCAACGGTCGGGTGATGTCTGTTGTTGAAACAAAGTTACGGTATCTTGAAGACATAGTTACGTTATCGTACGAAGGAAGTTCTGTGATCTTGCTACGTCGATTTTTGAAAATTTGCGCCTTATCAATGGGCACGCTCCCGAGTTACCCGCGGAAGCCATTTGCCAGGCACGATGGATAATTAGCGTGCGAAACGCCGATCTGCCGCGATAGCGTGCGTGGCCTTCCTCTTATGCAAGAATCCGTCGTATACGCAAAACAAAAAAAAAAAAAATTATCAATCATCCACCTTTATCTGCCGGTCGTATCGCGACATGACCAACGTCTTCGTTGTTGCATAGGTAGGTAGGTAAGCAGGATGGTATGCAGAGAGAACTAGAGTTGATTATCAAGATACCACGATACGCCGCGAATGTAATGTAGTTGCGTTTTCTGCAAGACGTCAAGTAGGAAAAGCCAAACGGCTTTGATTGCGAAAGTGCCAGTGGCAATATCGACACGTCTTACCTAAATAGGGATAACGATTTCTTCTGTAAATTGATTATGATTTCCTAGCTTGAATAATTGAACCTTCGAATGTGTTTATTGCTCCTTTTAACGTGTATTGTATTTCGCGTATACGAAAATATATCATTAGATATTCTCATTTGCTTCAACGACATAATTAAAAAATTATCATTTTTTCATTTTTTGCTTGCAGAAAAAGAGAAGGAATACAAAGAAAAAAAATACACTTTAAAAAAATATACTTTTATTCCTCTTTAAACAGTTATTACAAACTTGTATTTTTAAATTGATATTACAAAATTTTAATGATTTAAAATATTCAAAATTATTTTCTAGAAAATTTTGTTTTTTGAGTTGTGTCATTGTTATAGCAAATGAGCGATATATTATTTCGGTATAAAAATACAATCCATACAAAAGCATGTGTATTTTTTTTATTGAATATATATCTATAACTGGAACATATAAATCTTTTTGAAATACATAACTGTCTCAAATGTGTATGCTTGAAAACTCGGATTTGGATATTACGTAACCTGAAACGAGAGAGAAAAAGAGAAAGAGAGGAGTTTGTAAGCATTGTCGGAAACGATTATTATCTGTGCTCGTAAGCGTAATTTCCGCTTTAACGTCACACGCGTTGCTTTTAAGGTCTAACGGTCATTATCCTAGCAATGCGGATCTTATCAAACATGCAAATCGAATCATAAACGGCTCTGCGTTGAAAGCGGAGCTCGTAGCATGATTGCGGGCATAGAATCTATATCGAGGTATCGGTTTTTTGCTTGTAATATGTGAGAGGTCATACCAAGACTTGTAACGTGTGTTTTGCCGGTCGTTTTTCTAAATCGTTCTAATATAATTAAGTCGATGAAAAAATAAATAAAAAAATTATTCATTAGCGTTACATAAGAATTAATTTTAAGAAATCAACTCTGCATAAATATAAATAAATATTTTAAAGAAAATCGTGATATGCGCATAAGAAGTGATTTTTTAAATGGATTATGTCTAACTGTAATAAACACTATGGCATTGATAATATTAATAAGAATCAATATTACATTAAAGAATATTATTTAATATAATTTAATATTAAATTAAGAATATTATGTTGTAATTCAGAATTACATCTTAATTCTTATCGAGATGGAAAGAGTAGCATGTAGTTGTTTAGTAGTGAAAGGTCACGACGGTGTTAAAAAAACATCATAAAGGGTAATCGCATATCGTGAAACGTTGATACGTGACGAATAAAAACATAAATTGTGGCTGTGAATGAAGGTAAAGCATGTTTCGTTGTTATGACTATAATTTGCCGGTATTCCAATTGTAACGGTAAAGCCACGATTTTAAGCCGCAGTTGATTACACGCTACGATCGTGCAATCCGCGATCGACGGGACACGCGAGGTGTGTATTTTATAATTTTCGTTTCGCAGTCAGGGAAAAGAGCAAGCAGAAGATACGAATGGCGCTAATAAAGCAATTGGATAATCCGCGAGCGGTCCGATGTTTCGACGAAATGGCCCCATGGGTGATAGCGCCCCATGACTACGGCGTGATTAAAACTAGCGTTGAATTGACGGTGCCGAAGCCATGGGGGGCTGATTGTCAGAGGGCGAGAAGAGTCGCCCTTACCCCGTGCCTAGGCTAATTTACCGAGATGTCGTCATTCCATCGAATCTTCATTGCGGCGTTTTCACTTCCGTTTTATTAAGCGTGTTTTAAAAAATTCAACGAATCTCTATTTGCCGAAAATTTAATCGTTATCGTCTGTATGTACATAGAAATTGAAAAAATAACACGTGACAGATATAAGTATTATATTTTTTAAATCACCCAATTTTTGTCTCAAAAAACATCTTATAAACATTTTTGCCTTCATGATTTTTATCTTTATAAATTTGACGTTTATATTGACGTTTATAAAAAAGATTTCTAATATTTTACTTTGTGTTTAGTGATATGTTTTAATATTTAATAAATAGTGGACTTTTACAGTTGCGCTCAATGTATTCGTTTTTTTTTTTTAAAGAATTCTGCCAAGCGATAAAATTGTATGGTAAAACGTATGACACATATTTTTCTGACGATGGTATGCCAAGGTACTTTGACAATGTTGACATCGCTTTATCGTAGATCACGATAAAGATTAAAGATTAAAGATAACAATATGATGAAAAAAATTTTTATGTCGCTCACTTGACATGTCGAGGACGATGAGTAAGATGATTGGTTGACTTGGACAGGTACAAATCGCCGGTAAAAGGTGTTCTTATTTTAGTATTTGCTGTCAGTTGAGCGATAACCACTTATCTAGCATATGTGACGTTCCGAAATTGACAATTTTTTACATCCTTGTTACGAACGCGAGTTTAACGCAGTGTTCATGATAGGATCCTCATAGAATTAAATGATTTATGAATGTAAATAATCGCTAATTATGAAAATAATTTATTTTTTATTTAATTTTTATTTTCTTTATCAAAAAGAAGGTTAAGAAAAAGATTAATATTTTATAACAAAAATAAAATAAAATTACCCTATAAGTACGATATATCTAGTAATCAACAATACTAATCTTCTGATTAAAACGAATAATTTTATACGAATGTGTGTATACAAAAAAGCTTGTAAATATATACGAAGGAGATATATAGAAAACCACGAGTTATCGCTAAAAATTATGTAGGCATAAATGGAGCGCATAATCGGAACAAATGGCTGTTACATCGCAATAGAAGCTTCGCTTAAAAGGCCAATCTAAATTGAATAATATCATGACGCATAAAAATGCGACAAAAAAATGCGGCATAAGAAGTAATTTTTCATTTAATTATGAGCACCGCTATGTCGTCGTACTTAAGCAGCCCTAACGATTCGCGAAACAATCGTGTTATCAAGAAACTCACGTTATCAAGAAACATTTTCCTCTTTCCTTTTTTTTTTCCTTTTTGTCGACACGTAAATTCAAGGCGAGCACACGACCGACACACAAGTTACGACATATTTTTTTATCGGGGCACGCACAGCGGCTGTTATCGTGAGTATTGCCTACTCAGCCGCGACCTATATGCATTCACAATTTTTCCCTCTTGCGATTGGGCACGGCAGGGGTTGGCTGGAAAAATCCAGGTGCGTGGTGTGATTGGACGATACGCACTGGAAACGAGCGCGTACGGTTACACGCAGTGCGAACGACATTTGTCGCAACATTCCCTGCGGGGCAAATTTTATTCCGCGCACGACGTGGCCCGTTTTATCGCGGATATTACTTTCCCCGCATATTTTTCGTTATAAGCGTTAATTGCACGCAGCGCGCCAGAGGCCTGTCGGAGGATTTACGACAATCCTCGGTATCGCGAAACGCACGGCTACCGCCTTTCCTTTCATCTAAACAAGTGCGTACTTATTCTGTCTTCAGACGTTTCCGGTCTGGAAAATTATGCCACGGGATAGCAGGCGAAGGAAATCTGCACCGATGTTTTCGCAGTCCCGTTTCTTCTATGACTATTTTCATGTTTACGATTATATACACTTTCTAAATTTGAATTTGTAAATCACCTGAATTTTTCAAAGTAGCCACCGAAATATAATACGACAATTGAAGACACCGAGAAAAATCTGCGAAATAATTATTGCAGCTGACATACAAATAATTTATTTTATGCTCATATGAGACTAAAGATTGAAATTGAGATTGAATTTGATTAATTAAAGCAAAGTTATTAATTATATTGATCTTTTTCTTGATTAGTCAATTTAAATTTTAATCTCAATCTCTGATACGGACTTTGTGACATTTAAAGATTTATTACATAATACTTTATCGCTATATTTTCTATCCCTGATTTAGGGAACTCTTCTCAGTTTTAGGGAGTTCTCAGTTTTTGAAATACTACAAAGAATGTGTAACGCAATGCATGTATGACATGTGTCACAATTCAGCTCAGATTCTAAGCATCTGCAGTTCGCTTATAACGCGAATATTTCTCTTCCCACGTAGATTTCTCCCGCGTTCTCTTCAAACCGCCATCGCGTGGGTGGCAATGACACGTAATAATAACGCCCGGTAATGCATCGCGTGCGACAGCGAGCGAATCGCAGGGAATCGGGCGGCGTGCTGGCGGCGGTGACGGCGGGCCCCCTCACGCCCGTGCACGGCCCCCGATCTCCTTGACAAGCGGGTGTTTAATTGGCGTTGAAACCAACGGTGTGACGGGAACACACCGTGTGTGCCGGTGGCGTCGCCCGAATGCCCGAATGCTTGAATCCCGCCGCGGCTATACGCAGGCGGATCCGCCATCGCTGGTGCGTTACCACGGCGAAACCCGGTAATTACCCGCGGCACGCAACTTTGTACACACGTATGCATGGTGTGCATGATGTCGTGTGGGTGTGCGACCTATGTGCGCACCACGTTATAGTGCACGAATGCTCCATCGTCAACTCCTCCCCGACGACCCCGCGTCGTCATTGTTGTTGTTGTTGTTGCTCGCGGTGGCGGTACGTATATTCGCGGCGATTTCCGCTCGGGCTTGTTCAGGCTAGCTACTTTCTCAACGTTAGATAGATAGGTGTCACAGCGGTATGTGGGGCTCGCACCGGATACGCATCGCCACGCCGATTTGTGCCAATTGGTTCCGGAGCGGTTGAAGAATTTGAAGAGCCGCAAGAAGATCACATCGATCGCGATTGTTAATTTTCTTTCACACGCGATTATAATCTTCTTAAATGCATGAGGATCATTTTTCAAAAAAAGAGATAATAGTATATATAAATAAAAAAATATATAAATAATTGGAATTATCTTTAAAACACTCGTTGAAGTTGGCTGAAGTTTAAGATAAGCCTAATTAACTTTATTCATTTAATAATGAAAACAGTTTTTAATCAAGTAATGGGATATATCTATAAAACGGTTATTTTAAGTATTTATGAAGTGTTTTGTTAAAGACTGTTTATCAATATTAATCATTTTACGTTAGTTTTAAAGTTCCGTTTTCGAAAAATAGGAACACACGACCGAATGCACACGTAGTCCGCAATTGCGGTGTTTCTATGTGCAGAATTATGACGGTAAAAGTGCATTACTATTGCGCGTGCATTATTTACGTAATGTTATTTCAATTTCCCACGTCACCGCGGCGGAAATTAAAATTCCATCGCGCGGCATCGGCAAACATCGCACCCGGTTATCATCCGATACTGAGATACACTGCCGACAATAATAATTATTGAGATCGCGAGGATAGAGCGAGAAGGATAACCAGCGTAATTATAAGAGATAGGTCATCTCGCCTATTGATTTAAGTCCTATCGTTCGGATCCTCTCCTTGTTCATCGGACGCGGCAATTAGTTTGAGAAAAGAAAAAAGCTCTATGAGAAAAATGATGGAGTTAATTTTCGATCGCGGCGAATTATCTCACGTAACATCTGTACGCTTTAACGAAGGCGAATTCGCAATGGCGAAGTGTACATCTTTGGAGCGCCGTTCGCCATTACGCGCGTCGTACGACAGGAAACGCGATAATTACTTGCTGCTTTTATATTCGCGCTGACGTGCAATTATGAGCGCATCTAGCCAAACGCACGTACAATACGTATGTAAGTATCTATGTGTAATTCCTTATGCGACAGGCGAGTAGTGTCAGCCAACGATCAGTTCTTCTCTGAACGCATCGTGTAACGCGATGCTGCGGGATAGAAATTATTTCTTTATGCGATTTACGGCTCTCTCTAAGTGAACGCCATTGCGTGGCGTAAAAACCATTAGACCCACAACCCACCATTTTGAAATGGTGCGACAGGAAGCCCGATAATCACCGACGGTGTGCACGCTCGATGGAGCACCGTGCTTGTATGCGAACGCCTACGTCGTCGATGACCATGGCGTCTGTTCCACGCGTTATTTCAATATTACATACCGCTGGCAACAAAATAAATCGTGAAAATCGAGGTAATTTTGTATAATTCTGCATAATAATCATCGATCGTCGACGAATTCGTTACAAATTAATTCCGCATTTATTTGGTAGAACGAAGGAAAAAGGAAAAAAAAGAGAGAGGGAAATGATAAATCCGCTCGTTTACCGTTCGTTTCTCATCGAAAAATCGTCGAAAACCGTTGGCGCGGTGCGCGAAATTTTATCGATCATCAAACGCGATAATGTTATGCCGCATAATAAGCGTAAACAACAATTAACCCGTCGTATCGCGATGCGAGCTTGGGCCAATTAATTAATCATCGTTGGCTGTCTAAATGCCGCGAATTCAAATCACCACGTAATTGGTCATAAATCTTTACGATACTCCTTCGCCATTCGTTATTCAACGAGTGCGGGCCGTAGTTTCAGTCCTTTACGTACGCGCTTACGAGTTTGACGCATAAATTTTTAATGTCACAACAGGTTGCATCTAGTTACACTATTTTATCGCTACGAAAATGCGCTCGTTATTGCGATCTCTAAGTCGTACTTGTCCTGTCAGTTTAATTGAGCGAATGCTGATCATGAGACTCGTAGAATTCTATAACGCGTGCCATTACATACGAATTTCTTGCTAATTATTCAACAGTCTAGCAATTATCATAAATCTTACTGACACCTGCTCAAAAGGATTCGCGTAAAACTGCAGCAAGTTGCAGGAAAAAGGATTACTTTCATCGATATAAGAACGATCGCATTGTATTCTAATGACTATCTATATTTGGAAGGAGATACATCTTATTGCATACGAGATTATATCATGAGAAATATTACTATTAATAGACGTTAAATTCGAGGCTTAAAGTCTAAATGTAAGAAATATCCTATTCGTCTATTATCTATATTCTGATATATTATCTATTATTTTCTGAGTGAATTTTTCAATATATTTCAATATATTTTGTTATAATATTCGCTATTAAATATTGATAAAGTTTTAAAGAGAAATAATGTCATTATTAAGTATCTTTGCTGAGAATTGCTTATTTTTTTTTTGTGGCAGAATGTACAATGTACTTTTATAACAATATTATAACAATATTATAACGGCGAATATTCTCGGAAGAATTTTTAATCATCGGATTTTAACAATCTTCGTACGAATTAATATGGCGACCGATCGCTCTTTCTTTGCCGTCGGTAATCGTGCTGAAGTATAATGTACATGGCGATATACTATATAGCACGACGATGAACGTTTTATGAACACGGCCGAATTATTTAAGGACGGATAGACTTAATGTCTATCAGCTGCGACTGTTATGCATGAGTGGGTGGTGGATTTATGAAGAATAGAGGTACTCATTGAGTCTCTCTGCTCGTGATATTCGATATGTGCTGCGAGTTAGTGTACACGAGACATGTTTTGCTAGAAGAATTCCGCCGTCGGCAATCGTGCTGAAGTATACATGAAAAGAATGATTTTGCTGAAGTATTTAAAAATTTAGCTGGACACACAGATCTGAAAATAAATTTGTTGGAACATTAAAATAATTATGTAATATAATCAAATATAATGAGTAATGCCGCAAAAAGTTTTAATATTCTAGTAATTTGGGCATTCTAATAAGTTTGGGCATTTCTAAATGATTATTTTGATCCGAGAAATTATTTTCTAGAGATCTAGATAAATTTTTAAATTTTAATAAAACTATTCTTGCTGCGTATATTTTATAATTTGCATCTTTTCTATTTATGAATTCTTCGGAGATATATAATATTATGACATTTATTAAAAAGTCGAAGAAAGATTAATGGAAAAATTTCAATAAGACGCATCCGTAAGAGAAGCTTTTGTTTTAGAATTGGCAATAACTAATTCTTGAAAATTAAATACAATTATTTGTTTCTGTGGGTATAATTTATGTACATTGATGTAATCTAACCGACATCAAAACTTCTTCTTATTTGATAGTGATGTCTTCGACATGCAATAATAGAATTAATACGAAAATGCTTTTTGAGCATTTAGGACAGTTAAAGTTAATTAATAAACAGCAGTTTTATATCTTTGGCAATGATTCGTCATAATCTCTTGATTATTATATCGCTTGCATTCCATTCGACAATCATACATCGTGTCTATTATTGCACCATAAATTGTAATTAGCGTAACGTCAACGCAATGCATTTAACTAATAAATTCATTGTCCATTGTGTGCAAATTAATGTATGATAATTTAGTAGATTTTGCTACTAGCTAGAATTAGATCAATCAGGAAGGGGAGAGACGATGTTTGACGGAACGACGGATTAAAAAAGTGAATGAGAGTAATGCTCATATCGGAATTGCTAAATCCCTTATGACTATTAACACGAATGCAGATATAAGAGTATCAAGTATTCTGATCTATTAATTATTCCTATTATAAACTCCATATCGCACCTGATAAATTAATTATTATACATTTCTATTCCTGCATAATTATTCCGAGAATCAGCATATTGTATTGTATATAACTATTATAAGAGTTCTTCGACATACATATGCACACAAATATTATAATATATTGTATTTTAATTTAATTATTCGTCTATCCAGGTTGAAGAAATGACGATAAATAACGTTTGCTTGCTATTTAAATAGACTTTATTCGAATCGTAAACAATGATGGTCATTTCTAAAAATAAATGTAAAAATCTAATATTATACGATTTCATAATTTTTCTTGTTAGATATTTTTGCATCATCACTCTTACATTAATTTTATGCAGCATTAATCTTGAAAAAAAATTTTTTTTTTAATTTTTTACATGTTATTTTATTACGAAATCATGCAATTTAGAATTAAAAAGGAGTTATCTAGCAGAAGTGAAATTTCGCAAATTATCGAGACACGATAATTCGCCACGGTTCACCGGTAACTATAGCCCGTTCGCCGCTTATCTGGCGAAATCTCGCGATAGGTCTTCGGGGTCTATTAATTACCTTTACTTACGGGGCCACTGCCGCACGTTGCAGCCGAACGGGTGAGGGTGGGAGGCTATCGGCATGGGGGTAAAAGGCACTTAGAGTAAGAGTGTATAAAGCAGGCGCACCCTCTGCTGCAAGCGAGCGACCGGGCGACAGACGGGTGGCCCCTCTCTGTCGGGTAGAGTGGGGAATATTTAAAAAGTAATATCAATTACATTTGCATATTCACCACCCACCCATGACCCGCCACCGTCCGTCCCGTCAACCCCGCCGCTCTTCGTTCAGTTCTCGAGACCACCCTTTATAACACAGGGGCTGTATGTTTTGCCTCAGTTATATATACATCGATTGAGGAGGATCACTGACTTGAAACACTTGATAAACAATTGTAATGCATTATTAAGAAAATATAATGAAGCCAAAGGTTAGAAAAAATCGTTAATTTTTTTAGACCTTTATTTTTGTGAAAAATATTTGAGATATTACAATAAGTAATGTATTGTAAGAAATAAAATTATACTATTGACTAATAATAAATATTATTGTCTCTAGTATCTTTATTCAGAATTTGTCTTTTCATGTTTAAGCCATTTTCAGCCATTCGATTGTTATATTTGCAGATATTAGACGTCAAGTTTGTTACAATGCAAAGACGACAAGAGTAGCTTCTTTATTTCATAAGAGACAAGCATTGACGTGTAATCTCATCATATCTGTCGTTATCGAAGTCGATTTTCGTCACAGGTCAAACGGCTCGTGGTAAATCTTCGTCTTGAGACTCGAGATTCTCAAGGAACGTCATATTTTTATGGAAACGAGGAATATTAAAGTGGGCGGTGGACATCGCCTCCCGTTTACTCGACATGGTTTCGCAATCTCACTATAGAAGATAAAAGAGGGAAAGAAGAAGGAGAGTGAGAAAGAGGAAGCAACAGGGAGGACGGCGGTACCGTGCTCACGGTTGTATCGGTGTAAATCTTTGTTTGCAGGAATTTACGTAAGGGCAAAGCGAGTCTCGGCAACGAGGCGCCGCAATACGATAATGCGATAATGTTTCCCGTCCCGCACTTCCCTGGCTCTGCCCCCAACCCTTGCTTTTGGCTTCCACAACCTCCTTGCCCCCTTTTCAACAGGGATTTCGCCATTGTGCTTGGTGCCGATTGTTACTTCGCGCGAGCGTTAACATAACAATACGCAAATGCGCGGCCGCACTCCTCAGTTTTCTTATTCCTCCTCGCGTTCGCCCCTCTTTATCCTCCTGCCTTTTTTTCTTACGTTTTTTTTTTTTACATTTCACCGCTGTATTTTCGCACCGCGACGAATTTTGCGCCAGCGACGTGACTCGTCGATCTCGATTCGATTTCCGTAGTCGAGTATGAGAATAACGAGTAATCTGAGAGAATCATTACTTTTTCTTTTTGCAATTTCATTCGCAATTTCATTGAGATTAGCATTCCACCTACATAATGATCTGTTTACATGAATAGATTCGTAGGAATAGTAACCAGGAGAAAAAAATCAATGGGCTCAAAACTGCATATACATGAATTGACAAGGTTGTAATATACTTATATGCTTGTTATGTTTTAAACTGCGAAAAGAGATACTGCTAGAAGAAACAAAACTTGTATTTATAGTCTTGAATGTGAAACGGAAGTTCGATGCGAAATTGAAATTGGCAGAGTGATTTTCATCGCGATCGAATCTCGAATGTATATCGGGGATCTAACGCACTCGCTCGCAAGGACAAACGAAAGAGAGAATGCGGCGAACCGCGATAAATTTGGCTCGAAACGTAGTTATCGTTGCCGCACTACCGTGATTATTTTCATTACGGTATACAACGCGGCCGATCGCTATCTACGGCTTCCCACTGTATGGCGAGGCTTAGATTTCATGTTTTTTTCTTAATGATTTGAGCAATTAGCCACGCTGAATGCCCTGACTTCTCGTTCCAGTTCGCTCCCTCGTCTCCTCCCTCTTCCTTTTGCTAGTCGGGAATTCGCCATGAGTCCTCCGTCGAGGACGAGCATGAGGGAAAAATAATGGCGACGGCCGGCTTATTATCGCGTCGAACGACGGTGCGCTCGCGCGTTATTATCTGCCGAGCGAGTAATTAGAAGAGAACTGCTCGTGTACGGGATGTACATGTACGTGGAAATTGGTGGCATTGCCGATTACGCGTATAGTAATAGCGAATATTACGCGAATAATTAGCGAGATTGCGGCGTCGGTTGCAAGCAACCGGAGCGAATAACGCAGCTAAGTCGAACCGATGTGGGATATCAGAATCAAGATTGTTCTTTTCTCGAGCTTGTTCGATAAAAAAGTAATAATAATAGGATAATAATATTCTCACGTGACGTTCTGACGAGAGAAATTACGCGAATAATTAGCGGTACCGCAGCGTCATCGGTTGCAAACAGCCGGTCCGAATGACGCTTAGCTCGCCTGCAGGCTCAGGTGGCTCTGCTCTCTTGGAGTTTCCATTGTACAGTGTACAAGGGTGCATACATTACTTTTGTCAGGCCTCCCTATACTCTCCTCGCACCCACATTGCGAGTCGCGACAGGTGTTGTTTGCCGTATACTCTGTGATACTGGCCGAGTCCTCGTCGCGCTCACGCTATCCTTGAATTTATCGCCCGTGAAAACTCGTTTTCCGGGTGCAACGTGACGCCGATTATCGCCGCGGTTGTAATCGGGAGTCTCACAAACGCATTCACGTCGCGTTGGCCAATGGCAAAGCTCGTACTGTTTTGACAGTAATATAGCGGTATTTTGAAATCGTTACACGCACACATATACATTCGATAAATTGCGAGAAATGAATTAAAAAATTTGTTCTTTATTATAGATATTTCTACATCTAAGTGAAAGATTTTTTATAGAAAATCGCTAATTATTTTATTTGATATCTTAATAATTTTATAGCTTAAGTCGATTATATTTGATTTTATTTTAAATAATATTTTCTTATGACATAAGTTTGATTTATATTATATCTAGAATTTCAATTGTCATATATCTTCATATTGTTTCGAAAACTATCATGATTTTTCGAAGTCCAAAATTTTTCCTTCATTTTCTAATTTTTTCTCAATCTCCATTGTATTAGTCCTAGTCTAAAATAGATTTAGTAAACCTTTAGTCTTTTGTTCTAAGCTTCAAACTATAACATTTTTTTTTCCAGTTAAAAATATTTTTGGCGCTGTCTTCTGAAATCCCTAAGCTTAGAGCTTACTGTTAGAGCAAATTAACATTGCAACTCGGAGTTTAAAGGAAAAAGCTGAAGGATTACTACATCTATATTGTAGACCGGAACTTAATCTTCCGCGAACAGATGGAAGATCAACATGGATGATCATATGTGGAATATTTCATATCCCATTCATCATAAATATATAATATTATAATTTAGTATGATTGGTAACGACGCACTCTCCAGTTGCACGAACTCGATAATTTGAGTGATACTTTTTAAGAAATTATAGAAGTTCATCTTACTGGAATATGTCACATCTCACCTGATTAGCGGAAGATTAACATTGTTAATCTATAAGTATGAAGTGAAAATGAAACTGTTTTTTCAGATTTCGGTTCGAATATAACAAGTACAACGGCGTACCGACGCGACGGTGGTAGTCGAAACGTTGAGATAACGATAAAATGCGGTGGTATCTTATGGGCACCGCCATGGGAACAATTCGCGGCGTTCGTGTATATCGCCGTGTTACGAACTCGCCGTTTTATTTAGATTTGATTTCAGTGAAAAACCCCATCGCGTACGTGATGGCACGTACGTATCGCGTCGCCGGGCCCGCCTCCGACATTCCTCCGCCTTCTTTCGCTACCGTTCGTTCGTTTCGCGACGAAGGACGATTTCGCGGCTATCATTTTATAGTGGACGCCATCGAGCTTGATTGTGAGAAAATGAAAGCGATCGGTACAAGTGCATAAAAACGCATAACGTTTGCGAAGTTACAAAACTTCCAATTTTTAAATAAAGTTGACAGTAGTGATAGTGGTATTTAATAACGATATCATGGTAACATCAATCTTTATCTGTTAAATCAATCTTTATCTGTTAAATCTGATGTGACATTGTAATCGAATGTTTAGGATGAGAGAGAGAGAGAGAGAGAGAGAGAGAGAGAGAGAGAGAGAGAGAGAGAGAGTATTCGATTTTAAAATTAAGTTGATAATTCTGCGATGTTTAATATTATGCAGCTGAATTGGTGATATATTAGTATAATATTAATGAGAATAAGATAATTTATCTACACGTGTTGTTTTCTCCTTATTTCTTTCATATTGTGTTGCGGGATTTAAACGTTGCACGCGAGATGATTAAGAAATCTTTATACCTTAGAGAAATTTATTAGCAATGGCATTTATAATAAAGAAAGCATAAAACAAACGCACGCGATAGACTGTTTGAAAGCCAAGGTTGCGTATGAAGACTATTCGTTCGTGTTTATGGAAAGTAAGTTGATGATGAAATTAAATGGAAATGTGTTCTAATCCGAGTGATATTCATCACAAAAAAAAAGTCTATCCAATTTCTTTGATAAGCGTGAAAAAAATAATGTATGTTCAAGCTTGTCGTTCGAGAGTGTACACACGAGATGTCACATAGACATCTTTAGAGAAGTGTATGCCACGTGCTATTTGTTTGTATTTATCGTAAATATGTCGCTAAAAGTAAAGATGATGTAATGATGAAAACGAAGCAAGAAGGAAAAAGAAAGGGAGGAAAAGGCATGAGAAGATAAGAAGAGAGGAGGCGGATGGAAGGAGAAAGAGAGAGGCGAGGCCTAATATGGCCGCCACGTCCTCTGCATTCCGGTCGTAGACGATGAAACGAGTAGCCGAGCGAACGAGCGGTCGGGCGCGGCTCCAAAGGCGAGCTTTCTCAATGCCAGTCATCTCCCGGAATGCGCTGGTACGCGTGTTTCGTAGTTTGTATTCTCGCATCGCGCGCGGTGCACGGAAAGGCCTTCAGTAAAGCGCGAATCTTTAAGGAGGATATCATAGGACTCATATATAGCTCGGCTCGCTGCGCTACCTCGATTCTGAAATGCGCGCTCGAGATATCGCTTTTCGCCTAGCCAATGTGCGGCCATTTTGAGTCCTCAAGGCGCCACCTAGCACACGCATGTTCGCTTTGCCGTCACCTGATCGTCGGAAGAAGGTCGTCACCTGACGGACGCGATTCGTAGACTGTCGTGGCGACGCACCGGTACTTTTGTATTTTTAATACAATTTTTTTATCTTGGTCGAGAAACGTACCTCTTTATTATGACTGCAACTGATAGAACTTCGCTGATAATAAAACGGCGAATGTTAACTTCGCTATTCCAAATCTCATAAAAATCTCATGGCACGTGGTCGCGATCACACGTGATCACCTAGATTAACCCTGTCACTTGCGGGGTGAGGATAGGCACTTTGAAAATTCACTGAGAGATTAGTACTCCGTAAGATACGTCTCGAGAGCACGAGCGCAATAACAAGGACGAGGACGAAGACGACAGCGACGATGACAACGGCGTTGAATTTACCGGCTGCGAGACGAACTACGACGGGGTTCCTAGCAGACAGGGAGAGGAATACGAACTAAGGGTTCTATATCCATCCGACGAGCGACGAGGAGCCGGGCCGAGTCGAGCATAGCATAGGGAGCAGAGCAAGGAACACTGGCACCACTCCTGGTAGGGGTAGCCGACGTCCGTCCCGAGTCTTTCCTCATCTGCAAGTCGTATAACCGAGCTAATTATCAAGTTAATATGGCCATTCTGTATGGAACCCCGCGAGAGAGTGGGTGGAAGTGAGATGCTAGCAAGGGGTGGCGCACGGCGTGCGAGCAAGACGGCTGGAGGTACATTGATATTATAAGTTGCTTCAATCGCTGTATTCATTTGTAAACTAACCAGGCTAAATGTATTCACCACCGCGAGGCAGCGCGCCGATAGGCGGAGCCACGGGTACCCGGGCTACGACGGCGCCCTTCCTTCCTTCCTTCCTTCCTTCCTTCCTTCCTTCCTTCCTTCCTTCCTTCCTTCCTTCCTTTCATCCATCTACCTTCCTACCCTTACGCTATCGGCATCGTTGACTATTCTCTCGTCATCCTTTTTAGTCAGTCTCGATAGCCTTGTTCTTTGATAGTCACTATCATTATCATTGTTTATCGGAGTGCGCAGATCTTAAGTTAGATACAATCCTTAGGAACGATTTGCAATCATTTCGTCGAAAAATAATCATACATATCTTTGTTATTGTAACTTTCCTTTTTTTCTCTCTTTATTGTAAATTTAAGTTTTAAATATCACATTAATTTCAAATAGATATTGTAGTTTCTGCTTGTTGAAAATTACTACTGAATTAATATTTTGATATATATAGTATTTTGGAATAGCTCTCTTTATATGATCTCTTTCTTCCCCTTAAGAGTTGAATATTTCGCAATCGCAGCTTGCAGACTGAAGTAACAAAGTTGAAGAACGTTCATCGGCGCTCCTGCGGACCTGCTTCTGCCGACACGGCTATCCTGAATCTGGCGAACGTTCTGCGAGAGCGGAGGCGTACACACTCTGTCATTACATTTCATATATTCAGATTTTTTCCTGCGAGCGGAGCTAGCGCGGGCGCCGGCGTGTATTATTATTCCGAAGCAACTTTACGCCCACCTCTTTCGTTTCCCTACCTTTCGTCTTCTTCGATAGCGTGGAGCATCGTTGTAGTTCAGGCGCTCCTATGACGACGAAGACGACGACAACCAACGTCGATGACGTCGTCGTCTTACGGTTCGTCTCGAGAACGAAGACCGCGGAAATATGAATGCATAAATGCATAAGTGCTCCCACTACCACTCTATCGTGGGCCACCACCATCTGGTCCTCCCGCCTACTTCATTCGAGTCGTGATTCCGAGTTTCTTTTCTCGAAGACGCTTTCTGTCCTTCAACCTGCACTTGCTTTCTCCCGTTCGCAGATTGAATTTTCACTTTTGCATTAGTATGAATTCGGACAGTGAAAAATACTGAATGTTTTATCTTAAATTACAACAGGAGTATTATAAAAACGTATAAAATAAAATGACAAGAAAAAAATGTCTCCTCTCATTCATATGTCTCAGAAAATTTATCGTCTATTTTATTTTATTTCCGTTTGAGATTGCTCTATTTTTGTAATCATGCGCGAGTCTACATAGGATTCCTAAGATTTTCTACAGAAAGAGTATTGTTATGATACGAGTCACTCATGTTCTCCAAAGTAAATAGCACGCTTGCACGCTCTCAGATTGTATTCTGGTATTAGTCGGGGGATACGAGCCTCCCTCTCTGAACGAAAAGAGAAGACGCACCGGTGGTGCCACGAGATTAAAAGACAAATTAGCATAATGTGTGCCTGCGCGTCCCAGGCCGCCCTACGAAGAATTACGGGGATGGTCTGCTCGAATACTCTCCTAGTATCTCTGCATGCACTACGACTCTCATAATAATGAATCAAAATTCTTTTTTTATAAGCTGTATACCTTCTTTACCTTGAAATTATTGTCAAAAATAGTTGGATTATATAAAATTGAAATTCATTTAATTTTTACGAGTCATTCTTAAAAGCATGTCATTACTTTTTAAAATTAATTTTTTTTTAAATTAATTTTAAGACTTTACTTTAAGACTTTACTTTCGATTTCGATTACGATGGCGATAGAAAAACGATTCTCGATCCAGCGTGCGAAGCGTAACGCGTCGCTATCACAGCGACGGCTCCGTTGGGGAGTTTTTAATCAGGCACAGAGCAACGTGCTCGTCTCTGTCTGGTCGGCAACCAAAAAGGACCGTCGACCGTCGGCCGATGCAGAGAGGGAGTGGGTGATAGAAAGGGGAGACATGCGGGGGATGTTGGCGGCGATGCAAATAGCGCGTTTAATAAAGTGTCGCGCGGCTGCCATTTGAATATTGTAGCATATTCACTTTTCTCATCGAGTCCGCGCGAGGAGGAGACGGAGGGTTGGTAAAGGGAAGAGAATAAGAGAAAGAGAGAAAGAAAATGTGTGTGTGTGTGTGTGTGCGTGCGAGAGAGAGAGAGAGAGAGAGAGAGAGAGAGAGAGAGAGAGAGAGAGAGAGAGAGAGAGATGGAAGAGGAGAATCGGGGAGCCGAATGATAGCAAAGAGAAAAGCGTAAGAAAAGGCAGGGGAAGTTGACGGAGAAAATCCGCGGCCAAGGGGGGCGAAGCGGAGATCACTGTGATGTTCTCGGTTTATACACGCGCACATACGTGTGCGTGTATACATGCAAGCAAACGCGTGTACGGAAACTGTCGAGCGAAAAGAGAACGGCGAATCGCACCTTCTTCGCTTCATGCATGATTCAGCCGCAGTATCTCATTTCATCTGCTGCCTCCTCCGCTAAACTATATCTCCTAATGGTAATGCCATTCCGCGGCACATATCTCTTTATATTACGTGGGCTGCTTGGCTGACTGGCTGGTTCACGGTTTCTTGGCTTGGGTATATCCCGACGAAAGTGCCACCACCACCAAACCCCTTTTCCACTCCTGTGGCTCGGTGTTCTAGCACCCTATCCTCTCAGATCTCGCTGCTCCTTTCTCCCGTTTACCACCTTCGAAAAGATCTACCCTTCTAGGTGCGAGCGGTGCCCCCCGGTGTGTATACGCGTGTACGTGTGTTTGCACGGCGTGTCTGTGTATTCGTAGCACTCGGCTGGGTGGTGAACGCGTTCGTCGTGGGCGCTCTTGAGCGTGGAGCATTGGGGAAGAAATAAAGAAAGAAATTGTTAGTTCTCGCTGTTTTAAATTACCATTTATTACGACACATAAACCCGACCTGGGCCGGGAAGTCCTACCAGCGGCCATCTTGTTCCACCCTCCTGTGGGATGGGTAGTCGGGAGATCACGGAGGAGGCAAAGGCAGAGTCGAGAACACAGTCTATATCATCGTCTTTTGCTCTCCATCCCCGCAATTCCCTCCCTCTCCACATCCCGCTTTCTCTGTGTTTTCTTTTTCGACTTCTCTTTTTGACAGGGACGATCTCTCTCTACTTACGTGATCCTCTACTTTCTTCTTCAGGGTTCGTATATCTCTGTACTGCGCGTAGGGTTGAAACCCTCAGTAATGATCATTACCTCCGGCATAGTGACAAGTGAGCCCGGGGAACTGATGCTACGACTGCAGGAAATGGCCACAGATAACGCTGTCACAGCCATTTTTATATTATGACGAATGGATCATCTTTCTTCCGTTAACTTGGTCCTATTGGGGCGCCAGGATCACAAAAGGGAACGCGGGTGATAGATTTTGTGCAACTGTTTTGCAACTGTTTTTCTCTTCCGGCAAGTACTTCTCTTGCCATCGCATTAGTATGCGCTCGTTAGTTGCAGTGCAAATGAACTCAACATTTTCTTTCTACACAATTTTCTTTCGAAAAATATTATAAAATATTTAAAACGAATGTGTACATATTTTTGCCAGTTATTAAAGGGCTATGCCATCGTATTTTTAATATAAAAAAAAATTATATATTTTCTTTTAAAAAGTTGAGAAGTTAAAAATTCTACTTAATGAAAAATTAAAAATTGAGAAGAGAAAGGAGAATATTTCAGATAAATTTATAAAATTATATTTCAATAAAGATTTCAGCACATTCATAGGACTACCATGCATTTAATAACATTTGTTTTTAATATAGATTGTATGATTTTCCATTTCTTCTACATTTCTTCGTCGCAAGCAGCAATCATAAAGACGAAAGAAAAGAAAATATCCGACTCGATAATGTTCCGTTTCGGATCTCATGGCGCCCCCCGCCGACGCGATGGTCTTTCTCAACCCCTCGCTACGCAGCAATAACGGCACCGGGCAGTCTTTCATATCGTATCGGGGCAGCTCGTCTATGTGGAAATGCGATCACTTAGAACCGGCCTCGAAGTATAATTCGCCTACGTCTACGTAGATCGGCGTGCCGGTCGGTTGCGTCCGTGTGAGCCCGAACAGATCTCGTATATTTTTTATTATTGGTCGATGTAGCCGATCCCCCGGGGGCGAAGGGGTGGGACGGATTGGCAGCGGGTAGGAGGTTTCGATAGCTGACCACTCGACTGGATGTGGATGCTACTGCTTCCTTCCCTCCTCCCTTGGCTCTTCGTGTGTCCTTTCCCTCAGGTTCCCATTTCCTCCACCATGTTGCAAAAGGAAGCCGTCCGAGTGGACGCGCGATCCTGTGTGGTCGTGTATATTTTTCGCTCGGTATACACTATTCTCCCGTATGTTTGCGCGAGTGCTTCCTCTACATATATATGCGGCACAGTGGACCGCGTATCTCTTAGATCGAGGTCGTTTTATTGAGTGTGGACGGCAGAGAAGCGATTCTCATGTTTTTACATCGAGGCAATTTTTCCATCTCGCCCCGTTGCCTTCAAGAACACGGACTTCGACGTTCCGAGATCGCTGGTCGTCTGGCTCTTACTTTTTCTCCTCTCTCTTTTCAGCGAGTTTCTCCCTTATGCTCTTTCTTTCGGATCAGTCGGTCTCATCAACCGATATCCATTCGTTCTGTACGCGACACGAAATTCGAAGGGACGTCTTAAGTCGACGTCTACAATCAGATTGCCATCACAAGTTTTATGAGTGACAGAATGGATGCGATTAGAATTGATGTTGGACAATATTTAATTAATAAAAAACGACATCATATATTTCGAGCAAAATAGTTTTAAAATTGTACAAATTTGTTAAAATATTTAAGAATTAATATCTAGAATAGTGTATGTAAAGTTTCCAAAACTTTAATGTATTATAAATTTAATTTTATAAATTTAATTTTAAAATGTTTTATTATACTACATTTGAATTAATATGAGTGTGATTGTAATAAAAAATATTGAGATGTAAAAATAACAGAGCAGAGTTGAAATGACTTTGAAAGAAATATAATCAGATATCTCAATGGCAAAAGCACGAATAATTTCGCACTTAGGAAGGTAAGCATTACATTTCCGTCTCCAGCGATATCTTCCGAGTGAAAGATCTTCCGAACACATAGTCAACCAGAGTCGACTTTCTGAAATCTAATCATTCTGAAAGAGACCGCAGTAGTCCTGCGAACATTTGGGGATGAGACGAGCTGCTCGTTTAATTCAATCGTCGTAGTGTGCACTAGCGGACTATCCGTTATTAACTTTAGCCGTAACCACGTAAGAGCCATCGCAGACGTGGTTGTTCTGGGATGGCGTTTCTGGTAAGGGTTGGTTGGTTTACGGACGCGACTCACCGAGAGAGAGTGTATTCTCTTCTCTTCGAAGAGGAGCGGAATATCCAAAGGTAGTACCTCCATCCGGAAGATTCCTTCGAGAAGACTCCTTCTCCTCAAAGTGGAGCCGCCGGTTGGCTCGCCCCCGCTTTCGGGGGCTGTTCGCCGACGAAGCCCGGGGATTGGTCTAGGACGATAGCTGTCCGTGCTCTCTCTCTCTCTCTCTCTCTCTCTCTCTCTCTCTCTCTCTCTCTCTCT
>NW_017259376.1:287646-310939 GCF_001594045.1 Atta colombica
CCTCTCCTCGGTGGCTTGATTATACGTTGACCTAAGAAAATCAACCACCCACTACTACCACCAGCAGCGCCAGCCATACGTCCTCGGCCTTCGTTCTTCTCCGACGGTGGTGGTCCCGCCATCCTTTCGACCATCCAGCCGAGAGAAGAGAAGCTGCGGCGAACAAGCGAACCAGGTGCCCCGATCCTAACCTTCCTCTTCCATCGACGGGGGTTGCACTCCCGCGATGAGAGAGAAAGAGGGCGAGAGATCAGAGAAGATAAGGGAGAGAAGGAGGGAAAGCGAGCGAAGGGTAACTCATCGCTTATGGATACTGATGACTCGCGCAATGAACTCAGACCGCGCTAAGGGTGGTACCGCTCTGCGGTAAACCCACCGTTCTTCCCTTCTCTTGTCTTCAGCATCCGTATTCCTCTTCTTTGTCGTCGTTTACTTCTCTTCTTTCTGCTCTTGCGGTTATCTCTCCTCGTGTCCCTCTACCCGTCTTTCCCGACCTACGATCTTTCAATAACATTTTTCCTTTTTCTCGGACCAGTTGGGAGAAGATAGTGGAAACTGGGTGCCGTCTTACGTATAGAACATGCAAGAGTTTCATTGCGGCTTGGCGATTGTGTTTCATGGTTATACACAGTAAGGACGCTCGAGTTAATGCCTTTCAAGTGACAGATGGATTTGTTCGTATTTTCCATAATAACATTCGAAACGTAGATTGTTAACGTTGTAAAACATTGAATTTAACAAGTGCTACAGTTAGATTTTTTTTAAGATAGTGAAAATGAATTTCTATCAGAAAATTATTTCTATTTTCATTGGAGTTGCATTATCTCGTTCTTTCAATCTTGCATAAGAAATAGAACAGAAAATATGGAACACTTTGTATATATATTCATACATACTGATATGAGACTATAGTGTACTTTTACCTTCAAAGCACCTTTTGCTTAAACGCCTTGACGCGGCCTTACGTGCACATTAAACGAGCGCGATATGCGCGGAATATCGCCAGGCTAACGAGGCGTTACAAACTGAATAGAGTAGAAATTCTGTCGCGACACCGCCGGAAAAAAGTTCCGGCGTCGTTTTTTTCACGTACGTTGCCTCGTATACGTCTTTCCTCCGCCTCTCACGGCCATTCGTTTCTATTACCTCGCGTTAAGGGAGCGCGGCTGGTCGGCTAGTCTCTCGGCCCAGAGGTTAGATTTATTTTCACTTCACGGATATTTTTTTATGGTCCCGCACGCGTTATAGACACTGTTCAGGGTAGTCCTAGAGGGAACAACCTCGCACGCGCCAATCCGCAACGGACGGACTCTCACACACGCGTGCATACGCACTGAATCATACGCTGGTGTGCACGTATTATATCGCGTGCGTGTGTGTGAGCGGCCGAGCGGACAGGATCGGTCGTATAATAAACCCATAAACACCCCCGTTGAGAAAAAGTGCGCGGGGTGGTAAGCAGGGGCAAAAGATAGACGAGGCCACCCCTCCCGAAATGATACATAAAATGCCGTGCACACGCTCTGAACGTTAGCCGCGAATACACGCGGCGATATATCGATCGTCGCGTTATCTTCGAAATAATTTTCAAGAGAGTTGAGTTTGTCACTTCGACAAATTGAGAATATCTTCCTTGTCATTAAGAAGCGTTCATCATTCTTTCTTTTCGGGAAAGGTCAAGTAATCGCATTGTTTATTTGTCATTTCTCCGTCTGTAGATACAAAAAATAAAAATAAAATAAAAATAAATATATTTATTAATGAACTACTACTATCAAAAGCTACTGATTAAAGTAAAAATTAAATGTATTATCTTGGCCTTATTTCTACATGAAAAAAGTGATTTTGCTAAAATATTTAAAAATTTAGCTAAATACAGATGTAAAAATAATTTTGTGGGTTCAAAATAATCGCGTAAAATTCTCAAACTGCTAAAATGTCAAAATAATTTTTTGCTGCATTGCTTTTATGCTGCATGCTTAAGATTCCTATGTAATTATTTTGATAATTTAACAAGATTGTTGTCCAGATAAATTTTTAGATATTTTAGTAAAACGTACTTTAGTACATGATATCAATTTTTTTTAGAAATACAAAAATCATCGAATGAAATTGAAATTCAGATTCTTAATTTATCCGATTCTTATTACCAATTCTGATATCATAATTTGATGAATTTAGACTATAAAATTTATAAGGAATGAATTTTCGTACATCGATAACGTTGACGAGAACGACCTTGCGAGCGAGTTATACGTGCACATTGCAGTGTGCATGCCTGGTATGCAGAACCATATAGACTTGTGCATTGAAAGAGCGACGCGGGAAGGTGAAGAAAAGACAAAAGAAAAAGTCGCAGGTGTGGGAGCGGGAAGAGAGCGATGGGAGAAGGAATTCCTAAGCACCCGGAGCGCAATGCTTACCCGCGGTAACGTTTAAGCATTGCCATAAGTACGAGACCTTAGCGCGCATCAAGGAAACAAACAGCTGGCGCGCGCAATATGAATTAAACATGCTGATTAATAATTAACAAGTTGCCGGCTCCTTGCCCGCGTGCAAGGAGCTCGCGTACCGGTACCGGTGCATAGATGGTGGGTGTTCTCCCCGTCCTTCTCACGTCTTCTTCTGTGTGTGTGTGCAAGCGTCGTGGTCGATTAAATCTTAATATGTTCGACACTCGCGATTAGGCGGTTACTCTCGAGGTATTATATGTCGATTACCGTAAAAAACGTACGTTACGAAAAAGCGACTTCTCGCGCGACATGAAGTATGATAACCTATTTTTGTAATATATAGTTAATTAGTCTCTCGTTTTTACATGATTTTTCCTTTTACAATACAACTTAGTATACGCGTTTTTATATACTCATATATATTATCAATTCTTATTTGAATGTATCAGTCTCGACATCTTACTGTGATTTGCTTGCGAATTGGAGATAATTTAATGTAAAGTTGCCGAACAGACGAATCAATGAAAGTGTTCGCTTTCGCTTTTTGTTGCCGGATAGTTTCTCGCTTTCTCCACTTTGTGTGCGTAAAAACGATTCAGTACCAAGAAACAAAGACTGGATAGCCGTGTGCCGCATTTAAGATGGAATAGAAGAATTGGATTTAAAATTCCATGATTCTGAATTAATGACGCGAAAGGGGTACGTTTGATCATTCCCGTGTTTATATCTTGGTGGAGAGGATTCTGTGACAGTGGTATTGCTTTACAGAAATCCGATCAGTCCTTTCTGTAAAGCAAGGAAAAAGTTGGTCTGTGAAGAAGAAGAAGCCGACGAGACAGCGAAGGGTCTGCCGACTCGCTCGCTCGCGCTCGCCTCTTCATGTTTATTAATGTCCCGTACGTCCGCGTTTATCGATTCGCCGTTTCACTCTCGTTCCTCTCGCGAGATAATGATACTGACCTACGCCAGCTGTCGCGTAACCGTGGATTTAAATGGACTTAACAACACCGGCGATAACCGTCGGCAACCATTCAGGCAGCTCTTGACACATTGACTGCATATATTACTGTAAATATCGCTGTCGATGCGATCGATGCGGAGAAATTGAAAGACGGTGAGATGACTGCATTTAAGCAAAAACATGTGATACTGTCAAAGCATCTCACCGACTTTAGCCCAATTTAGATGAACAGAAATTAATTTTGTTAAGATTATAAAAAAAATATATTTTTTTGTATTAAAGTAACTATATTTCATGAGTAAGCAGCAATTTATCAATTATTAATTCTCAACTATAGCTGTAAAAGCTACTCCTAAATTCTAAAGAGTTCTGTTTGAAGTTCAGAATGCAAATAAACCTTCTATCAATTCTGTAAGGATTGATAGAAAAAGAGATTTAAAGTTTTTTTAAAAATTTATAATCTTATAGTGCGAATCGTACAAATTATACAACCATTTAAAATTTTTATTTCGGGTCTAAATAACCTTTTGCTGTAGTGAAAAGTTAATCAATATATTCATATTATGTATATAGTTTCACATGATAAAGTAAAGCTTACTTCAAATTAAACAACAAATAGGATTCCATCATTGACTACTTTGATTTAATCCAATCGTCGAAAAGCTTTAACAATCATTAATAACTCAACGATTCCATTAAAATACCTATATATTGAATTGGACACAGAAACTCCATGAAATATTATTTGGATGGTCTAAGACAACTTATATATCTTTTTGTTGGCATCGGTGCTGACTTGAACCGGAAAGATTTGCGATAACTCGTCCAACAACCCTTCTCGCAGACTCGTTAATATCGAAATGAGAAGCCGCATAATTGCCGCTCGCACCCCGAACAGCTTCAACACTAGGGTGACGACTTCAGGAAGTATACTTATAATTGCGGGAGGGAAGGCAGAGAGATAGCGAAGAAGGACAGGAGGCGGATGGAGAAGCAAGGCAACGAACGACACAAGAGCCGTAATGCTATTGTTGGATTAATTAACGATAAGGCTTCTAATGAGCGACAGGTGAGCGAATAAGTGGGCAAACGACTAAGTATAAGCCGCGTATCACAGTCGTTCAGTACAGTGTATTTGATGCATGACTTATGACGAGGAATATAAATGCGACCTCTTAAGTAGCGCACAATCTTTTCTTCTTAGACGAATTGTAAAAAAGAACTGCATTAATTATTTATTTTTATAAAATCGAGATCTCTTTTAGTCTTCCGTCTTGATTATTTCATGACATTAACTTTCTCGAGTGTGTACTCAAGAATGACGACAATTTTTGCGATTTTGCGAATAAAATATTATAACGGAAAATATTAATAATTATCTTGCACATAAAACAGATGAGAAAATATATACGAGAAAACTGTACGTTGATATTAACGTTAATGGATTCAGCTTAAATCATTACTTAATTATGATGTGCAGAAATAATATGATCTTCATAGGGCTAAGCTTCATTCAACTGTAATTATATTCTCCAATTGTCTTCTCGTTTACATCAAATTACATCGATACTAACAGTCGAGTAACGTCGTACCGTTTCTTTTTCTTTCTCAATTGTCCCGACGGGCATAGTCTGGGTCGATTTTGTCGTCGTATATCCCAACGAAATTATGCAGTTACTTTTATGCAACGTGACATTACAGGAGACAAAAACAAAATAATGGCTGGCGTCGCAGCGGTGTACGCGCTTATGGTGCGTACGAGCGACCGCGGTCGTTGGGCAGACACCTTAAGAGTTCCGGAGAGTCACGTCCTGTGAATTGTGGGCCACGTGACAGAGGCGTGAAGCGTGATCGAGGTGCGACGCGATGGAACAATGCCATCGGGACTCTTCGAGGAGGAATGCCGGTATGCCGCGCCCATCTTTTCACAATCTGCCTCGCTTGTTTGCTCGTTCGCGAGTTCTGAGCAACGCGAAGCGACAAACGGTTGATAATCGGGACAAAGTTGCGATGGAATCGATGCTTTAAATCGATCGCGAGAGTGACTCGGAGTCATCGCGAAGTTTTACCGTTTCGTATCTTGGCGAGGCCGGCGCCTAACGGGACTGAAAATTTCCACGCGTTCAACTTTCAGCTTGCCAGCGGCGGACTCGAAACTTGTCGCCCCCGTCGTTATTGTCATTTGTGTTTTGCTATGAGATACTGATAGGAATTGTGTTTTATGATGAGTATATGAAAAACAGATAACAATATATGATAAAATCTCAACTACAATATTTCAGAACAAACCATTAATTCTTTACAATAAAAAAAGAATAATAAAAAATGTGGAAAAATTAAAAAAACGAAATATTGATTTTATCTAATAAAGCTACATTCTCTCTTTAAAAAGACTTCTTTGAGGATTATTTCAACAAAGGTTGCTAATTGTTAGTATGTGAAAGTTAGTCTGTCTATAATGTAAATCGTAAACCACGCACATTTACGGCGTCATTAACTCCTAACGGGATCAAGAATTTCTACACGGAATCTGATAGTCGATGATGCTCAAAATGCTGCAGAGCATAAATAGGGTTTTAAGCGAAAAAATATATTGTGAACAGTATTAGTCAACAGCAGTTTAATTGAAAATAAACTTGTTAATGCAATGACAATATTAATGAAACATTTTATTAAAACAAGGACGTGATAATCATTTTATTAATATTGTTATTGAATTAACAAGATTATTTTCAATTAGACTATTGTCAATTAATACTGTTAACACACGTTTTTTTTCTGTGTATTTATATATATATATATGGTCGTCATACCTTCTTTAATCATTATTCCTTAATGAAACTAATCATCAACTATTTCTTAATCATCGACGCTCGATTTCTATGAGAGAATTTCTTTTACACGTGTGATAGAGTTTGCTCTTTTGTTTTCGAATTTTCTTCAGCCAAACGCGAAGCAAAGAAAGACTCAACTAATTTTTAGACGTTCAAAAATAATTATTGTTATAGAACTTTATATTATAGAAATGACAATTTAAAATCCGATAATTATTATATTTAACGCTAAGCACAGTACAAATTTTTATTATCCTTTACATCTGTTAGCTTCATTTTTATGTTTTTCTAATCTTTCCAGTTTTAGGGAGCGTACGTTCGTTTATTTTAGTACATAAGATATCATAATGATGAACGGAATTATTTTTTCATCCGCCTTTCGTACACTGTAAGTCGTAATCGAAAATTATCGAATCAAATTCGTCGAGCATCAAACCGATCTACTGATATCTCTTTTTTAATGAAGCCATTCATCCTCGACATGTAGATAATCCGAGATATATAGAGCTGTCGATAGATAGTCCGTTTTCCAGCGCCATAATAGACCGTGACCGATCACCGCGGGCTGTAAAGCGGGAATAAAACTGTTTATACGCGTTGCGGTAAATAGGTACCGGTCGTGTCACGCGTGCTATAAGAATGTGATAAGATGCGTGACACTGTCGTCCCGTTTGCAGGCAGTACAAAATTCGTCTCGTTGGTGTTCCGTTCCATTCTGAGGGACTTTGCCATTGTGTCGACTCAATGCTCAATGATACCATACTTGAAGGAGAGCCTCAGGCCAGTCTTGTGACCTTATTCCACTAAAAAATATGCGACATGCATGTTAAATGAGTGTTAATCGCGCTGTATTCTTCGATAGCTCGTCAGTTCTCGTTCAGGCTATTTAATGTCCCTATTTTTGCGAATTTTACATGAAAATCATTTCTGGTTTTAGTCTTAAATGAGTATAAATTCTAATCTACATGCCACTCACATATGTGGAAAATTGGTTCACACTCACATGGCATACATTTATCTAACAATTATTTGCAATGATTACTAATTACTGTAGTAACTGGTATGTACTATCATAATTAAAGTACTACGAACATAATAATCGCGATTAAGCTTACCAAGTGATATTCTCACGGGAACAATCGCACGTCTTACAGCCATGAACACATTAACCTAACCTTTTTTTCCGAAAATGACTAAAAATAAAAGCCTCAGATGTTTTTGAAGACGATCTTTTTAACCTAGAGACAAAGTTAAGTCAGATTTCATTATATGTGTGGTTTTCATTTTATTTTTTTTATTCTTTATTCAAAATTTCGAGTTAGCAATGTCAAAATAATTTTTTTCATATCAAATAATAACTGATGACGTTTCGTCGGGCATCGGGACAATAAAGATTATCTCGATAGTCGAGGGTGCAAGAATGGGTGTTACCTCGTTACACGGTACCCCGATATACCTACTTACACAATCGCTCGCACGTTCCCTCAAACGTATATACAGATACACACATGAGAGGGAGTATACGGTCTTATTATCGCGCCGGTGCAATTAAAGAAGGAAGCCTAGAAATTAGCGAGTGGCGGACGTAGGTAAGTATAGAGTTCGTGGTACGAGCCAGTGGCACCGACCACGAGAACCAAGGGGGATGGCTCGTTGAATCTACGAGGAAGGAAAGAGTGGAAAAGAGAGAACGAAGTTAGATTGCGAGCGAAAGAGCGAGGAAGAACAAAGCTTCTGAATATGCATGGGCCAAACGGAACGGGACGAGGACGAGATAAGGGCCGACTTATTTTTCCTGCCTTTCATTTTGTACCATCCTTATTTTATTTTGGCGCTAACTGCTACCGCTACGCCATCGGAGATGGTCCTTGTTCCTTCCTTTCCCTCGAACTCGCGCAAAACCGTCGTGTAACTTGAAATTTTCTCATCGTTATTTAATATCATTCAATTTTATCTGAAAGTGTCGAAAAAGCGGCTATCGCGAAATGGCATGTTAAAATTTTTCAACACGTAATCGTCGCTGTTGTAAAAAGAAAATCTGCATGAGAGAAGAATTGCTTAAATTTTATAGCAAGTATATAATTACGAAAGTTGTAAAAATCACATAAACCCGACAATTTAAATTTTTCGATCGCGCGCTTGGAATGTTGTTTATTTTAAACATTGTGTTTAATTATCATTTATCATCTTATCTTACATATAAATAAATCTGTATGTGTCTTAAAAGGTAAATTATAAACAAATTAAAATTATGAAAGAATTGTATGAATTAAATGCATATATAAGTGGATATTTTTCAATTTTATAATTTCATGATGAAAACTTAAAATAATTTATATAAGAAATGTTCATTATTTCTTGACAATAAAAATTCAAAAAATGCCTTCTTAAAAATACTTAATTAAAAGGAGTTTGTGATTCAACGGATATTTCTCTGGAACATCCTGAACAATTATTCCCGACAAGTTCCGAGGGCGGACTAGAGTAAATGTTGGGGCGGGAAGAACACTAATAGGGCATTAAATAAAAATATTCATTAGCGACTGAAACTCTGGGTATCCCGGACCACAGTTTATTGCTTTATAGAGCTTAATTGACCACGTCGAGACATTTACTTTACAATTTATTTATTAAAAGCAATAGATTTTTTTCTTTTTATTTGACTTTCATAGTGATATCAGTTTTATCAGTTAGTGAGCTGTCATAATCAATTAAAAAACTCGCACATATAACTCTGACTCCATTTTTGTCATGAAGTTTTTTAACTAGAAAAAAAATTGAATTTGACACTAAAATTTAATTTAAAAAATGAATGGAGTAAATCCTTTTAAATATGCAGCTGGTTTTATTTTTGCGATTAAAAGTGCTTAAATTAAAAAATGCATAATATTCGATAATCTAATACATTTATGCAACATTTTTACATATTGCGACACATACGTTCAGAAAATCGACCGTGTTTTGATCCACCACGTGCTGCATCACATTAACTTTCGACCTATGCAGACCTAGGAGTACATGTGATAGCACCAGTAACAGTCACACGTTTCGAGAGGGCAGGTTGACGGAAAGGCCGACAAGCGGATATTCCGAAAATTGCGATTAGTATGCGCCTTGTCGTGTCGCGATGCGCTCTGCGGGCTGTCCTCAACGCGTCACGACAAGCGTTGCGCCTAACAGAACTCACTTCCTCTTTCCCGCGATGGCCGATCGGAGAAAAAAGGAATCATGAATATGCATTGGGCGGACCCCGGGTACAACCGTTTGTTGTCGGCGTTTCGCACCCGGCCATCCGGGGCCCCGAGGGCCCCGAGGATCGTCGAGGTCATTCGGCATTCTCAACCGTATGGCCCATGATAAATAAGATTGCAATTACGAATGCATACCGCTGCCTAGCTCACTCACCTGCCTAACCGTATTTAGTATTACAATTGAAGGGGGTTGGACTGAATAATCGGTTTGCGACATGTTGAATAGATTCTAAGATAACTGTGTAATTGGTACTGAATGACCTCGCGTTATGGAGGAGCTTCGGGTAGCTCGTGTGTTTATTTTTGCATAATGCATTCTGTGTCGAAGATGCGGGAAGTTGTGCGGTCAAACGAATTTTCGAAGATCAATTAGTATGGTTTCCAGCGGCAAATGCGTCTACATGATGTACCGGTCCACCTGCTCGTTGACTTGGCATTGGGTAATCCTGAGGGGATAATATCAGTATAAAGGCACGCTACTTGTATATCAGATAATGTAAGAATATTTTTTAAATTTTCGTTGGGGGTAGAATTGCAATGATAATGTTCACAAAAAGGCTTTTACACGCTCACCTGCTTCGATAATATTTAGTATAATCGTGCTGCATAATATTCGACGATGAAAAATAATTTTAATTATCTTAAAACTAGATAAAATAACAATTTTATCTATCGCAATCACTTTTTTAAAAGCACGTATACAGAGAATATCTGTAAAGGAATTAAATTTATAATGTATTTGAAGTCTAGTAAGTGAAAAAAGTTCACATAAATTTATGTCTAAAAATAATTTATTAATAAATTATAAGTGTTCCAAGATTTACAAACAGAATACATTTATTACTATTTCTACAGTGTAACAGTAGTACAGTAGGAATATTTGAAAGTCTTTATTTCGACGAATGGATTTTAATTATTCATTGTAACAAATGCTTAGAATAGTTATCAGTAAATATTAAATAAATGTAAATGTTTAAAAATTCTTTCTTTTTTAAAGGAATACAGACTACCATTTGTCGAACTAATAATTGTAAAACTTTTTTCGAATATTCTTACTGTACTAAAAATGGTAATAAATATCTACATTTTATTTGTAAATGTTTATATTTTTTACTAAAGCATTTTCAAATATAAATTTATATGAATTTTTTCTACTCAACTTCATTAGCACATTGTATAACTTTGGTTTTAATATTTGTGGACACCCTGTTGTATGTTGATACTCGCTCGTTAAAACTTTGTTACTAATAATGTAATGTCGTCGTATAATCAAAAGTGTTCGTATGAGGGTAATTACAGATAAAATAAATGCAATTGAATAGCAATAACAGGACAATTCTGTGAAATTATTAACCATTATTATAGAGCTATATATAAAGTTCCACCAGTAAGGAATGCACTGCACGTTCAAGTTTTATTAATGATATGATTATCTGACAAGGTAACTTAGCTTCGTCATTGCCATTAGCGCGTATTGATAAATGTTTGCCTGACTTTAATCTTCACAAACTACTTGCAAAATAATGGTAATTATAGTGCTGGTAGGATATAAATAAAACAAAGTTTTAAACGAAAAAAAAAATGTTTTGTAATTATTACAATAGTAAATTCAAATCAGTAAATACAGTTTTATTAATGCGATTGTATTTTTTAAACATTGACATTTAAAAGGTATGCAGAGAATAATTGTTTTAATTTAAATATATCCATCAACATTAACTAATAACTCTATTTCGTGGTAGGTTTATTATGCTGCTCATCGTAAATAATTATCTTATAGATCTTCTTAGCGAGTGATTACTCCGTTGAGAAACGGAGCGAAGTGCTCGCTTTGCGTAAGCTTCGGGAATAAAGTAGGGTAGAGAGGAGGCGAAATTCAGCACGAGAAAGGTTAGCCAGCAGCACCCCTTCGCTAGTCGCTGCGTTGCGGCAGGAAGGAAACGCGAAATAAATATAGCGAGGCGTAGTGGCGAGCTTGGGAGCGGCATGCGGCGAGGAACGGCGGGCGGAGTCCGCACCGGGGACTGGAACTGGAACTGGACGGCAGTCCGGCCAGAAAGATACATATTTTTAAATATTTTAGTCACGGTCCGCAATCGCCTCGTCACGCAGCCTTGCCACCTACTGCCTGCTACCCATTACGTACCTACTACTTACCAGGTACGTGCCTGGGCATCGCCGCGGGTACACCGCGCGTTTCTGGCTTCCTCGTAACCCGTTGCCGTTTTCTCTCTATCCCTTTCTTTCTTTCTCTCTCTTTCCTTTGTAACTATTTGGTGTACTATGGCGCGCAACACGCGAGCTCTCTGTTCGCCAGCCGGCGTGTGCGTACATTTCGCGTGTGTATCGCTGTATCGCTCGCACGGCTCCACGTCTACGGGAGAGCTTTTACTGGTCGAAACGCTTCGACTGCGTTGGGAAATGTAACTGCCGCAACCGTCTACCATCGTTGCAATGTCATCTTGATGGCTGATGTTGAAGATGACGACAGTACTTTACACAGTTCCCTGATAAATTTCCGAATCTCATTATGAATGTTTGATATGGAAAAAAAAGATCAAGTTTGATAAAAATAAATGCACTATAAAAGTACACAAATGTTAAATGTTTTTTATTATTATTTTTTTTTAAACTGAAAAACTTGTGAAATAGATATTCTTCATTTGTTGAATTAGAATTCGATAGCAATGTTTAATAAAATAATTTCTTAATATTACCAGATTAGAAACTATATTAATTCAAATGAAAAATTTTTAGAATTATTTTTATTAAAATAAAAATCGAATGCTACACGAAGATTGACGCGTCTTTATGAACGTTCTTCTATCTCTATCTATTAAGTGATCATATTGCGCATCCTTTTATCTGATTTTTTAATACTCGTAACAAAGTAGTGTCACGCATTTTTGCTATTTCACTTTGTGAATGAATTTGAACGAAATTATATATGATATATATTTGGATAATTTTTATACTGTACATGCATGTTACATTATCCGTATTTCGTTTTTAATAGAATACCAGATGTTCTCGAGTCGTCATCTTGACCGGACATCATGCGTTCAAGGCTTCAGGCACGGAAACGCGATTCTTTTGTCTTACCGCTCTGCTGAGTGCTGTTTGTGCACATCAGCTTTTTTATCTTCATTAGATAGAACATCAAGAAAGAGAGAGTTACCATTTTATTTAATGAGATTACGATATACATTGTTAATTCTGAATAAAGCATAAATAATAGAAAATCACTTATAATATCAATATATTAGATGTAAATATTAATACTTTAGAGTACAGACATTGGCGTCTATAATTGACATATTACGTTTTCTATTAACTATAATTCTTTACATTGAACAAAGTAATTTCTCGCGAACGTTAACGGAACTCGGAGACGGTTCCTGAGATCTCAGCAAGCTTAACGAGGATCATCGCGAAAGATCAAGGAAAGGATGAGGAAAAGGTTTTCACGGGTGGAAAGTGAAAATCCTCGCTAAGGTGGAAGCGGATTCGTTCTTAAGTACGCGGGATCTCGCGCGGATTCGAGAAGCTCGGCGACTAGAAAGAGCGGTGGCCTGACACGAATTTAACGAGTAGACGCGTCATTAAGGGGGTGTTGGGTACGGGGCTATAAGCCGAATGGGTGGGGGGCCGTGCGGAGGCGAACGGTTACGGGCAGGGTGTAGCAAGCTGCGGTGGAAATGAAGGCACACCGTGCCTGGAAAAATGCGAACCTCCATCTCCCCGCATACATTTCCATATATCAACCCATCCAGCTACGCTTGGTGAGAGCGCGACGGCGCTCGCTCGACGGCGCGGGCGAGCGAGACGCGACGAGCGAAGGAGAGCCTGTGGATAAGGGGGACCAACGGAATAAATCCAACTAATTAGACGAGAAAAACCGCGGATTAATTACCCGTCGCCTTTGCCTCTTCCTACCGGCCGTCTCTTCACCATCCTTCTCCCGACTCTTGCACCCTTCCGGCTGGCCGAGCGCGGTAAACAATTTTTCATTCCGCGTTCGGCGTAGCGTTTCGTCCCTCCGGTCTTGTACATCGGACTTTTGCGGTCGTTATTTAAAGTTTCTGAGACGTTGTACGAACAATTATAATCAATTGTGTTTAAATGCAAACTATATTTTCTAAATCTCTGATAGGATTCTTTATATTTAAATAGTATATTAATACGTAAGAGAATATTTTAATACGTCAACAACTTTAGCCTAATTGCTAAAGAATCTATTTTTGTTTTTTCCCTTTGTATACGCTGATTTGCCGAATAAAAGATTCACATTGCCCTCTCTCGCAAGGCAAATACTGAAACGAAAGTAAAAGTACGAGGACGACAGAAACGTGAAGATTACCGGGGAGTCTTTACAGCGCATATACAATTGTATACATACATACATACATACATACATACATACATACATACATACATACATACATACATACATACATACATGCACACACCACCGCCGTGTGAAGCTACGGAAGCTTTCTCGCGATGCGGAATGTTTGCGAGCCGTTCGAAAGCTCTCAGGTTCCAACGAGTCCGTACCGAAAGAGGGTGATGGAAACGGAAGGATAGAAGGCTGAAATGCAGATTTCGCGCGACTCTTGAACCTGGAAAGCACCTCAGTCCCCTTGCTCCCACACTCTCCTCCTCTTTCCTCTTTCCTTACTCCACCCTTACTACTACTACGATTCACCTTTTCCCTATTCTCGACCTTTGGCATCCACCGTTTCTCATCCTCTCATGTCTTTCATGCCTCTTGCTGTGGCCCTACTTCTCATCCCCTCCGATTTACTTAGCGCTTAGACTCACTTTAGGGCTTCTAGGGTATCGTCCAAAAGGATATCCATTGGTGACCGATTGTTTGGATTTCACTGAATACAGAAGTGTTTATTTGACATTATGACTACGCATAGCGTAGGCTGTTGATAACATGCTGTATGATATTAATTAATTTTTTCATTAATATAAAAAACAAATTATTTAGCATAAATCAATGCGGCAGTTTAATCAATTTTATAGTTTGAACCATATTTCATATTGCGTTCTCTTTGTATCTCTAATAAATTTTATGAATATGTGTACGTTGCACATACTCTATGTTCTGATATAATCAAAATTTTTCCATACGTTTCGACTTCATAAATTCTCGAAGGAGACATTAAAATACGGGTCCCTTTCCACTCTCGCGAGATTGTCTTAGGCGTCATAAATTCACCCCGAGATTTCTGTCAAACTATGCCGGAGGACAGAGCCTGGCGCATCCTGCGCGTTTTCCCGGATATATCTGAGAGTCTAATAATTCATTTTATGGAAATATCGCCAACCGGGAAAGCTCGGTTAGAGAACGCCGCGCGTTCGGTGGCGAGAACACCGGGGGGAACGCCGTGACACGACCGGAGGACAGCATATTTTCCCCGAAATTTAGCGTGGCCGATTTCGAGCCAATAAATCAAACTGACCAGTTCCGGAGAACTACCCGGTCCGGATCTCCATATCGAAATTCCTTAGCATATAGAGTGCAAGCTTGCGTAACCCCTCGGACTTTGTTACTTTGGACCGAAAGAGATGTTAGTCGCCCTGTCTGCTTCTTCAGTGAGTATCCCTTGCGACTCGCGGGGATGATGGTGATCCACCAGAGGTTGGGCTTGTTTTATGAGGCGAGTTCTGTATGGAGATGGTTGGCAGCAGCGACGGCGGCGGCGACGGCGGTGGCTGGTTGACTGAATAAAAATTACGGAATATGTTGCATATAAAGTAAGTGAAAAACAGACCGAGATGATGAATTACCGCGGGAACAAGAGGGGGTAGTGAAGATAACGCCCAGCGCCATCGATCACCGGCCATGGCCAGCAATGACGCGACCTCTTTTCTCCTCGCCTCGCCGACTGCCGCCTCCCCATGTCGCGAAGGAGACTATCGTCTACTTCCTTCTCACCCGATCTCTCACCCGATACACAGAGAGGATCTATCAATTTCTTACTTCCTGCCAGAAGCTAACACATCGCGAGTTTAAATGACGCGCGGTTAAACAAAGAGCTCCTGTACTTCGCGTTATTAATGGTAGCTTTGCCTGAAGAGCCTTCGTGAATTTATTTCAAAAATATTAAAGAGAAAATTATTTTTCTAGGGAATATTAAGCGTGTAATATTTATCTTTAAATAGCATATTAATGCTTATGAATTCTCTAGTAATAATGACCGCGCTTTTCTCAAATAAGATATGAATCGGATAATAAGATACAATTTTATTAACGAATATGAATATTGCATTTCTGAGACTGGTTTTGCGATAACAGAGATTAAGGAATTTCTACACATTAATTCGTGGTGTGCGAGCACGTGCACGATCTCGATGTCTTAGACTATATCAGATAGGTCAGCTTTCGTTTCGGCCTTTTTCCGGTGATAGGCGACGCTCGGCGTGACGGTTACAGTCACGGTCTTCCTCTCGCTTTCTCTTTCCCGTGTCACCCTTGGCAATCCACCCCGTCTGCCGGCCTGTAAAAGCATCTGACGCGCTGTCCCAGCAGGCCTCCTGGGCTCTTTAGATCGTATCACGGAGGTCACGGTGCTTATATGCCGGCCGCTAACATATTTTTAAGTACCGACGATAGCGTCTACCGGACACGGCCAGCGCGCGCACCAAAACGATATAGCTTGACGACAACAACGACCGGTAGGCATATACGCGAGGAGTAAGAGCGTGGTCGTGGATGCGCGTTTATCATGCGAAAGAGATAGAGCTGGAGGAAGAGAGAAGCCGTATGAGCCGAACGCGCGTGGGTACTTGTTACTTGTGCCTGCTATTCAGGAGAATGGCACCTGTCGCGCAAGGTGTGCTTCCAAACTTTTTCCATCCTTACGATGATACACTCGATGAAAAGAAACGGATAATTATATAATTGATGATATCGAGGAAAATTGTGTTTCTATTCGAAACACATCGTTGGTATAATAGATCTGCTTAATAGAATCGAAACAATATAATGAAAAGGAGAAAAATATTTTTATACAATATTCTTCTTCTCCATATTGGAAAAGAAATGATCCCTTAATTAACAAAATTAGACTTAAAGGTCAGTATTCATAATTTGTTCTTATTTTAAGATCGTCTTAAGTATTCTAAGTACAATCTTGAGATGCTAATATGGCTTTGTGATTGACTTATAACATTTTAAGACTGCACTTAAGATGATCTTAAATATAAAAGCTGACCATGAATGATACTAGCCTAAGCATTATTTAAAATATCAACTTTTTTGATTGAAAAGATAAATTGTCTCTTATATTAAAGTCAATGGCCATGTTCAAGTTAATCAAAGCTGCTAGTTTATTTGCCGAGCAACTGAATGTGATTAATTGAATTTATGAGTAAGTACCAATGTTTAACTCTACAGCGAGCAAACTAATTGCTTTGTCGACTTCAACACGCCTCTTGTTGAAGTAGCAAAGCCATCGTATGAGAATGAATTTCATTAAATTTAATATAAGATTTTTGCAATCGCCAGTGTTGAAACGTTCGTGCGATCAGACGAAAGGTGGATATCTCTCGTGTATAGTCGTGTACGTGTAAGTTTGGCGTCCAGTGCAGGTGAAGGCTTGCCGCGCGCGCGTGGAGCAGGTGGACCAACGATCTTCGGGGCCAGCACGGCCCACGAACCAACACGGCTGACCTCGGACACCGGAGCGGCAATCGGAGAGATCCGGACAAGACTCCTCTTGCAGCTGCGCTTTATCATTTTGTGTGTATGCGTACCGATATGTACAAAGGCCGATGCATCACTCAACACCGATACAGCGTGATTAACAGCTGTATCTCGTTAAATCAATCTCATCACTTTCCTTCATCAATTTCCTTGATATTCAATGCTAGATATTTCCGCGTATTTCGAAATACTTTTGAAGTTCCGGCTACTTTCTTTACGTTAATCTTTATAATAATCTTATATTTTTTATACATGGACTAATCCTTACCGTTATTTTATATGTATTATACAATGAATGTCTTAAATCAAGTTTTCTAAATATTTATGATAATAATTTTCATGTGTTTGATACACTCTAAAAAAATACGGTATCTATATAATTCTCACTACATTAGTATTAGCACCAATATGATATGATTTAACACCATCTTAAATTTATATCATGGTGATATTGATATAAATATACATGATACCAGAGATTTGAAACCCACCTTATGTTAATATTGACTAATACAGTGAAAATTATATAGATACCGTATGAATTAAATCTACACCAGAGGTATTAAATCCACATCAATATTTTTTTAGATGATATTAAAAAATATACAGAATGACATTATCAATTAATTGAATTTCAACACTTCCTTTAGTTTCTTTAATGGAGTCGTAATAGGTCTTTAATAGAATCGATTGTATTTTTTTAAATATACAATTGTAATACTTCTAAATATTCGTTTGCGATTGAAAACTGTGCTTCCTCTATTTTAAGATTCATTATCCAATGTCGTTGTCATGGTGAGTGCGGGATAAACTCGTAGAGAAAAGCTCACTTTGGTTGTGTTACCGCGAGATCCGTCGTCTAGGACACCGGCCTCAGGATAAGGTCCTGCGAGCTTTCCCGAGATCCCTACATTACCACGTGGGTATGCGCATCCACAGGGTGGGCGGAGGAGGGTTTTGACATCGAGGATGCAAACCCCCGAGAGGCAAGTAGATCCCTGCATTGGGCGAAGCTCTGTTCCTCGCTCTGAGCGAGAGCTTTCGCGGTAAAGCGCGGCGCTCCGCAGCCTGCGGCGACTTCCGGCAGCTGGTCTCTCTACAGGCTTTTCCCGGAACTACAGTTCCGGTGAGAACTTGCGGTACATTGCGACATGATGCAAGAGTGATCCCTTCTTTATCGGCGTCCTCGGAAACATTGGCTCGTCTTCGTCTTCTTTTAATTTTTTATTGCACTAATAGACAAGAACCTAAAATGTTCGGAAAGACGGTTATAAAGCAGGAGACGAAGGAGTCGTCGACCGTGCGTCATAAGAAGATATTGCGCGAGATACACGGGCGCACTGTCACGGCTGGCGCACTGCGCGATCTAACGCGGCGGCAACGTGTGCCGCTGTCATACCAATTAATCGCCGGGAGATTCTTATCGCCATGGGATGTTTTCAGTCACGGGCTTCAGTCCTCCTCTCTTTGTTTCTCTTTCCATTCCTCGTACTCTCCTTTCTACTCAACATCGCTGCCTGTGTCCGTGCCGTGTACGCCTCTCGATCTTAATTTATGAAAATCGCGTAACGCGGTCGTTTGAAGAAATTGGCTGCTTCGGGAAACTACGACTGTGGTATTGGTGGCGGAAGTTCTTTCAGATACCTGTGCGCGCAGCAAGTTCACCGCTCGATAGCTCGCGGATCGATTTGGTGTCATAACCACGTCCGCTGCTGCGACGTGACGATGGCTTCGCTAAGCGATATACCGAGAGTTGCTTTAGTAAGAAAAATATCGCTTTCATATTTCACGGAGTTTTGTTTCTCTCTTTCTTATTTCATACTACAACGAAAATTATGTACAGTAGACAAACGAAACAAATTAACCTCTGACAATCATTGTAAATTTAAAGATATGAGATGAATTATCAATTAATTATATCCCGCATTTGTAAAATAATAATCCTACAATTCGAAAAGAGTCTTTTAGTCGGTATTTATAGTCTTTTTATTTTAAAACTATCTTAAGTAATGTTTTAGAAGATGCCAATACGGCTCTAATTGATTTATGACATTTTAAGACCACTTAAACAGTCTTAAATATAAAAACTGATTATAAATACTGAACATAGCTATATACTGAAACTTATTAATAAGTGAAAAAAATCTAAATCTAGAAAGTGAAATTAATACGCAAGACAAGGTCAATCGCATAACATAAATATTAGATTGTAATACTGGAATTAAAGCTGATATTTTCATAGTCGATTTCGTCTTAAGATATTGTAAGCCAATATGTCACACAAAGTCGCAAACATCTTAAGATATTACTTAAGACGATTTTAAAATAAGAATTAATTATGAATATGGTCTAAAGCCTTCAAATTCATGATGTTAAGAATCTGTTTGAGATTTCAGATAGAGAAAGAATTAATCGATTACGTTTAAATAATTGGTTAAATAATATTGGACCGAAATGTAATTTATTAATTCTTTTTTTATTCGACATCTCGAACTGATTTCTGATATTGTGAACAAGACTTAAAATTTAATATTAGAAAATATTTGGGAAGAGAGGAAGAGAGAAGAAAGAAGAGTTTCATGGCTGCTCCTTTTATTTCGGCGGCTGATGCCGACGTATTGCCATATCGTCCGATCCATGGGAACGTCGTTTTGTATTCCGCGTAAGTACCGAGAGTCGACCTCGCGGTGTGTGAATGAAATTCAAGGCGGGTCGTCGGTCAGTCCGGTAGGTCGGGCGGGATCTCGCTTGTCCTTGTCCCGTTGTTGCATGTCATCGAGGACGTGGATCGACGCGGGCAAAGAATGATATGTGCGCGTGTGCGGGATGCGAGAGAACGTGGGAAGATCGCGCGAGAAAAATCGGTCGACTATTGCGACGATAGGATTCGTATGATGTCTCGATGAGACGACGGTGAAGCTTCACGACGAAGTCGTTCCCACATATTTTCTTTGGAACTCCTGCGAACAGTGATCTTCATAGTGAAGCATAAATGAGAATATTATGAAACTATAAATACTATGAAAGGAAATGCAAAGGTAATGCAAAGAGTTGATGGTTTTTTATTTCAATCATTAATTTATTAATAAGTTTAAAGAGAAAACAAAATTTCTATTTTTTTTAAACATCGATACGTTTAAGAGAATTCATCTCCATCGCGAACTTTGCAATTAGTTTTCTGCAATTAGTTCTCTTTGTTTTTCCGCGCCTGATCAAGTCACGATTTTGGTGAACTTTCGTAAAGTGGATGATGCCTGTAGGGATGCAGGATATTGCGGAAGATAAGCTAGAACCGGATATGGGGAAAACGCGCGATAGATGCGTTTTGGTTCGCATAGACAGCCACTGCGGAGCTGACGGCAATGGAGAAAACGAGGACGATGAAAGAGAGGAAGCGAGAACGAGCCGTGTAACCGGAGGGAAACAGAAATAGAAGCGGCGGATGGATGGAAGAGGAGCGAGGGAGAGAGCATCTCGCGAACAAGAGGAAGCAGCGAGTGATTGATTTTTGTCGTGGCTTTGCCCAACGCTATCCGCTATATCCGCGATTGTGCGGACCCGCAGGGGACTCCCAGCAGTAGCAGCAGCAGCAGCGGCAGCAACGGCAGCGGCTTCGTGCGGTGAAGCGACGACGGCGGGCGCCGCGACGCCGTCCACCGATTGGCGGTTGCCGTCCCCAGGGGGCGGCGCTAATCACCAGACCGTGCAGCACCGTGAGTCTCTACTGCACTCGCCTCGAAAGCACTCTACCGTGCATCGGTGCCTCCAATGTATGCATACCTACCCACCGTATATGCATGTATATATGGATATATATAATACATGGATATATATGAACGTATAAGCGACTATACTAACACGTATATATTTCATGTATGCGTATGAGTCGCATGTTCACTCACGTATGTATACGCGTATGCGCGAAAACGAGAGCGCACGCGAGTGAGCGATGTCCCCTCGCGCGTTAGAGCTCGCGAGAGAGCACATCGTGGAGTCAGGAACAGGATGTAAAGCGACGACTATGACGACGGGAAATGGAATCGCGCGGTGATCCCTTTGTTCCCAAGCTGGAACGAGAGGGAAAGAACCACGTAGATGGATGACGGATAACTTGGCCGGGATAAATAAAAATGATGGAAGGAGCTCTAAGTACGCGTTTGTCCGATTCCCAAGTTCAATCGAGATGAAGAAAAAACGAGGAAGATATCGATAGACGGGACACGAACATGTTACATCTAGCGTTAAATGCATTAGTTAGAAATCGAATCATCTACGATATAGCATAGATCATTCCAACAATATTGCAGCAATGTTACAAGCTGCAATGTTGCTGCAAGCTTCTGTGTTGTGAACTCGCAAAGTTGAACTCGGATAAGGCAGGTTAAAAAACGGCTGTAAAAACATGACGGATATGCGGTCTGAAAACTGTCGGATCTAACGTCTAATCGCTACGTAAAACGTAGGAACAACATTTCCGTTAAATGAAGTTCGTATTAAGAATTCGATGGCTTTTTGAGAAAAACCTTGAATATTTTCAGTTATCGGGCATTTGAGACTATAAATTTTTAATTAGTATGATTATTGCATATTGTATCATTTGTTTATTTTCTAGTAATAATGTATTATTTGTTAAAAGATATAGTAATTTATTCATTAAAGAATAAATTCTCTAAAACTAACTAATATCATTTCCTTAACATCAAAAGTGTCCATTACAAGACAATTACAAAAATACAATATGATTTTTTAGTTATTACTATGAATTACCTATCTAATCATTAAAAATAAATTTATTTAAAAAATTATCAAAATCGTCATCACACTTAAAAATGAGTGGTTAAAAAAAAATTGTTAAAATTAAAGAAGAATGAAATGAAAAATAACAAAGATGACATTTGTGCTTTGATCCTATATTCTTTTTGCCACAATGTTATTTAATTAATCAGTGATTTTCTGTTGAAAAAATAGTTTTTCCTTTTCTCGGAAATTTGATTTTTTGAGTCGTGTCATTTTTGAAGTAAAAGAGCGATATATATAAACTAAAATACAACAAATTGAATAACATTATTTCAACTATCTTTGCATAATTGCGTAAGATTCATAGTACATAGTACATAGTACGTGAGATAGTACATAGTATATTTTCATAAATTTTCTTGCTGAAATATTGTACAAAGTTTATATTTTTCTTTTACTTTCGCTGAAAATATATACATTTATGTATATTTTCAATAATAATATGAATTGAGTAATAATCCATAAGATTCCACATATATTTCGTGACATATAGCTTTAACTTTGGCATTTATCAGTATGCAAACTATCTCAGATTAAATAAGCCCATACAAATAGATCTCTTCCCTTGCATTTGAAAATAAATCTACTAAAGCTAGTTGAAGTTGCTCGATACTTATTCGCACTATGGCGCAAATGAGAAAAAGTCATCATAGGGTTCGAGTTCGACGCGCCGTTGCCGACCCTCGGACGACACGGTGAGAAAGCGGGAGCAACTCGGTTCTGCGGTTTTCAGTCGGGCGACGACGATAAACCACCGGCGCTGATTTACGAGGGCATGCCGTACCGAGTGCGTCGCGCGGTGGAGACCGGTGCGAATCGTAGCTACGGGAAACGTTGGCTACGCGATCGCAGTCAGGCAGCCAGGCAGCAACGATACACACCGTTCGGTGGCAATGTAGTTGATAAAGGCCGATAAATCGCGAGTAAAACGGAGTGATAATATCGCGCGACGGTGGGATGGGTGGGATCGTCGCCGTTGGAGGTGGAAGAGAGCCAGAGGAGAAGACGGTAGTAGTGGTCGTGTCGGCAGTGGCCGGTTAGGGGGGAGGAAAGGGGCAAGAGGGAGGGGGAGCGTTTCGCCGTGGCGACGACGGCCAGAGGGTGCGGCGGGTACAAAAGGGAAGGTGGTCGGGTTCTCCGAGGTGGGGAAATCGTGGACATAAAGTGGGGAGTCGCGTAGAGGGATGGAAGAGGAGAACGTGGGTCATGGTAGAGGGGTACATCGTCTCTCGCCTTGTCGCTTAGGCAAGACGAAACGAAGCGGAGAGAAACCGTCG
>NW_017259376.1:311039-328345 GCF_001594045.1 Atta colombica
CACGGCGACCTTCTGGCCACCTCCAGAAACAAAATGGCTACCTTGTCTCCCACCGTCACCGAGAGATGGCGACAGAACCATGTTGTTCACCTGCGTTCTGTCTAATCGGACCTCGCTGATAAGGACCGGAAGAATACTTCTTCCGGTTAGAAAATAATCGAGCATTTTACAGAAATCTCGTTATGCAACGAGGAAATACTCCTCAGAATGGATCATTATATATCGGTAAAAGTAACTTCTAGCGGAAGCTTCCAATCAGTTTGACTATTTCTTATCTTCTTCTGCACCGTGTTCACAAAATGGACTTATGCGATTAACTGACTAACTATCGCTAGCTACTAGAAAGGATTATCAGGTTACAGCGTAATTTCTACGGTATATGAATTAATACTAGATGCGTCGCGGAAGGGGAAGCCGTTTACACATAATCACGAATGTTCCTCTGTGGAATTATATCGAGCGAAACGCCGGGAAGGCGTTATCGGAACTACCGATCGTGTGTTTGATTTACAAGATGCTCGAGAAACCGCGCGCGCTGGCGCGCGCATACACATACGCGTGCATACACGCACGCGCGCGCATTCTCACAGCGGGTAGATAGTTATTCGATACACGGCGTTAATTTGTCGAAAGCATTCGCGTCAGCGCGCGAGAGTGAATATCATTTGAATGCATTAAGCATTCCTGCGTATATATGCGTTCGCGCGTAGTTAAGTAGCGCGCGTGTGCACGCGTGCACGCGCGCGGCCGAGATCGCGCTCGTTCTTTGGGATCGAGAGCGATATTTCAGACACGGCGTTCTTCCGTGTCTGATTCGAAAGATAATCGAGTCACGCTTAACACGCTTCACTTTACGCGCCGACATTTATGCGCGCAGTTACAACATAATTATGGCCGAGATGGTGATTGTGATAAAGTTGATCTATAACGGTGCGGGCGGATTCCAATGTCAAATCCGTCCTGGCAGAAGAATGCGCGTAGAAAGTATTCATTTACGTCAGAAGATAATTATACCTATCCGGACTTATCATATATTTATCTGCGGAAGTAAAAAATATGAAAATTGCGATTGATCTTAAATATTTTTTTCTAAAATAGAATTTAATGGTGATTTTGATAAAAAAAAAATATATCGTTTTTTTAATATTAGCTTCTTATCCAAATAATAAATTGTTTAGTCTCAATATTGAAAATTCAGTCATGAATAGCGGTACGTCAATAAAAAACGGTGATCTAAATTCAGTGAAATAAACATTCCCCGGGGCACAGTGAACCCCGCGGTTTCTCTTCCACAAAATAAAAATGTCAGTGCACGTCTGTGGCCAATGGTAGCGTTAGGTCGGAAAAGATGTTCTTGAGTTCTCTTCGCTCTCTAGTTCGTAGTTACAAGGAATCGTCTCGTCGTCTCACAGAAATTTTCGCAAGACGAGCCCCTGTCGGAGACATTGATTGGCGAGCGACGAGGCGCGCGGTCCGAGCATCGGTCGCTTCAGCGTCGACTGAATGTTTTTAGGACGGTAGATAGGAGCCCGAGCTTCTCATGCATATTCAACGGCACTCTCAACTCCTCCGTCACAGGAGGGAAAGAACCACCCCGCGCGCCCGGCGCACCCCTTCGACCCCCCCCTCCCCCCTTTCCCTCTGTCCCGCGATAGAGAGAAAGGAAACGGGATAGAGACAGAGCGATGGCTGTTCGGATATATGGATGAGTAAGAGAGAAAGAGGAGAAAGACATGGAAAAAGAGCTGGCGAGAGAGATAGGGTGATACTAACGGGGGGAGTAAAGAAGTCTGTAGGGGTGCTCACGATTTCCTTCATATTCTACGTTGGCTTTTGTCGACGGTCGAAGATAACCAGGCAACGACCACGTCTGCCAACGATTCCGGATGACGACCGCGCGCTCATGAGATTATACCAACTTCTCCGAGAATTCTAGAGAATGATATTACAGGTGAATCATACCGTATCCGCTCCGGACAACTTCCGTCGTCATCATCGTCGTTGTTTCTTCCTCCGATTTGCTTATGCTTCGTCATCATTATTAAATTCATACACTAGATGAATTTGGGTCATAGAGAGGACAAGAGACGTCTTTGTTTTACGAGAGAAAGATTTTCGCATCGCAATTTTTTACGTTGTTGCAAAATCGTGGATTTTTAATGCAGTTAACCAATTAAAAAGCAAGGTTTTATGTTTGGACGAGATTACGACCGAACTTCAATGAAGCACGTGAAGCGCTCATACTTTACCGCAAGGAAGACGTCTAGATCGAAGAGGGTGACCTCTTATATAGGCAGCTCGAGGTGGTTTGCGTGGCTACGATAGCGCGCCTTGACCTCGCACCAAGCTCGATTCTCTGATAAGATACAACAGCGGAGAGACTAAGTCGTGGCGCTAAAGTACGGTGTTTTTTGTGTCACCATTGGTACCTGAACTCGCAATTGTCACGCGAACGCAATTGGCGTACGCGCTACAAATTCGAATAAAAATCGTACGATTTCAAATTTGTAAAAGTACTCATATTTCTGTGCAGCTTTTGCATCAATATTGATTAATATGAATGAAGATATTTTATTATTATCATATATACACGAATTAATTTGTATTTCAACGAATCAATTATATATCGAATCAATTATAATCAGTTATATATAATACAAAAAGTGATAAATAAAATTACCATTAATTCTGTATAATTTTTTGTATGTATATACTTAGAAAAAAATTTTAAATGAATCATTACGATTTATCTGCATAATATCTGACTTGACAAGACTTTCGTAAGAGAAGGGCTATTTCCGATTGATCTGGTAATTTTTATTCAAAAGATTTAATGCTTTGGAGAACCAAAATCCAGCTATATATAAATACAGGATTATCTGAAGAAAGAGAATGAAAGGAAGGGGGGAGAGAGGGAATGTTCTATCGATAAAATCAACCGTTTTGGAAAAACGTGAAGAAGATTTGATGTACATTATGGAGACGAGCTTACTGAAAAGAAAGTGTTCGGTTACGACGGCGATAAATTCAAACGGAGGATTTCGTGGTTGAGAACTGCGGAAGCATCGGCTATACAGTCGGCGGAGGCTGAGTCCGTGGCTTCTCCGGGGATTGATATCCCTCGTCTTCCCCTTTGATATCACCCTCGCGGCGGACGAACTTCCCCGCACCATCTTCGTCGTCACTCCTGTTCATTCCGGTCGACACCCCCTTTGTGCGGGAAAGACAGATCGAACCACCCTGTTTACACTGCGACGCGATGATTTGCCAAATTAATTAGCCTATTCCCGTTGCCGTCTCTCTCTCTCTTTCTCTCTCTCTCTCTCTCTCTCTCTCTCTCTCTCTCTCTCCCCTCCCCTTTTGTCAGTCTCTAGTATATTTTCCTTTGGACCAGGAGGTTGCGCGTCTTCGCCCGTGCGTTGAATGGCCTCGGCATGTAAAAACCACGAATAATCTTTGCCGCGCAGAACCCGGCTTTCATTAACGGCGAGAAGGATGGGCTGTACGGTAATTTCTAACGAGGTTGCGAGCGAGCTCTCGCCGCGAGCCGCGTCGCAAAAACCTTTCTTCTATGTCTCGGCCGTAGTAGTAGGCGTGACACCAAAACGGGATCGTTAACACAAAAATGGAGTGACCCAATAAAAGAAGTAGAGACGCGCGAGAAAAAGGATATTTGCATTACGAATAGTTGCAAAATTTTTTTATATAACTCATGTGACTTTCGTCAGGAACATTCGGTTCATTTACTAAATCCCGCGACGTATGGTAATATTACTTTCAGAATCATTACTATTTTAATCTGAAAGAATTTTTAGATATTAAATTGCATGATATTTCGAATGTGAGTATTTCCGTGCACCTTGTGTGACATTGTTATTCTACGACCTTCAAACTTGCAGACATACATAATATTTGCAAGTCAAATATTATGTATTGCGTTGACAGAAGGTCGTTACGATAAAGAATCGCGCAGTATAGGATGAAATTTCGCGCTGTTGCGAACTGTGAAGATGCTGGGCGCGTCTCAAGACGTTTAACGAAGGGCTGCACCGCGACAAGCAGATTTTCGAGATCCCCTTTGAGGGGCTGGCGCGAACGGCGCTGGAACGTAGTGGAGGATAGGAGCCGAGAACGCTCGTAAAATGTCGAAGAGTTTCTTTTTCGCGATGCCTCGTCGCTCCGGGCGTCGAGAGTAGGGGCGGTGCCGGCGAAATGAAATTAAACGGGCCCCTTTTTCGTCGTCGGAGCATCTCGTTCGCGGTAAAAACGAGTGTGGACATCCAGCGCTAACCCCATGGCGATGGTGGTGCTGGTGTTGACTGCTAGTATCGCTGGACAAAGATTCCGAGGGGCAGACAAAGAGCATCCAGCTCGCTGCAGTTTTAGTACGGCGCTCTATCTGCTGTACTTCGTGCCATCGAAAATCGTTCGTTATGCTCGCATTTATCACGTCTCTTTAACGATAATATTTATAAATATCCCGATATTTATTACGATAAATGATGTTTATTAATCGCTATTTTGCGACGCGACCCGAGTGATATTTTTTTTTACTACTTTCTCGTGCACCTTTAATGTGTTTTATAGTCGTATATGATACGATCGCGTCGTCAACTGTATTTTATTACGTGGTGTACCGCATGCCGTCGATATTTATTCGAACAAAACGAAGATTCCTCTCGGTATCTAGAGTTTCGTGGATAGCACACAGGGTCATTATTTATTGTCGAGCAGAACTGCGACGACGATCAAGATACGGTAATGCACGTAGACAAACCGAGAATGGAATATACGCGAGGAATCGCGGGAGAGGAGGATGGCGCGAGTAATCAGACGGATAGATCATCTTGTTTTCGTTCCGGAACGAAACCTTTCCACCTCTTCGTTCGCCTCGCCTTCTTCTTCTTGGTCTTTAGGCGAACGCGAACGACAATCGATACCTGGCGAGGCCGGAGATGGAGAGGCAGGCGAAGTAGAGAGCCTGCACTCGACAAGGAGGAACGAGAAAGCGAGAGGGCGAAAAGACGGAAGAGGGGTAGTAGGGTGGCGCCTCATATTTTGCTCATTAGCGTCAGCATCGTCGTCAGCGTCGGGACGCCCTCACTTCGCGCGCGCGGCGCAGCTAAGGGTGGAGAGGGACCATCCATCATCTTGTCCTCCGTTTCGCTCACGTCCCTCTCTTCTCCTTCTCCTCCTCTTCATATTCCTATTCTTTGCTTCTCACTTTGGTCGTTTCCGATCTCTCGCATTCACTGCATCGACGATCTTTGAAAACGCTCGCGATAATGGCATCGTTTCCGTTGAAACGAGAAAAAAGATAGTGTATTCAAATGTACCAAGTCAAATTATGTCAATTTCGACAATAAAAATGCAGTAATAAGCTAATGAATCACCAATGACAATAATTGGTAATTTCAAATAAATATGAAGAATTAAAAGAATTTATCGAGTGAATTATTATTACCGAGAAGCTAAGCGAATTTTTCGTAAAAGTGGAACAATAGTGGCCTTCCGTTTAAGCTCCACTTTCTTTAAAGGAATCGTTCGTTACATCTATACAACTCCACGATTCCATTTTGCGGTGAGACGGATCGTTGGTTACATTCGCGAGGTGATTATGGAAATTTTAGCGCACGTTTCGTGAGTCGGCGCGAAACAACCATTGAAACGCGATTCTTTCGTCGTACAACAGACCGATCGATTCCGCCTGCTGTGAAATCGCCGCTAATGCTCGTATATATTGATGGTCGTCTGACAATTGCGGTGGTTTCTTCTCACGAGTCGCACGGCGATACGAAGACGCGCGGTTGTGGTTACCAGCAGCTACCTACTTTCGCATGAAATCCGTTTTTAGCGACAGATCGTAAAGCGATTTATGTGTACGACCGGCTGTAACGCCGATAGTAAACGATAAACGCATGCGGCGCTTGACTGAATCCCTGGCCCGCCGGCGCGGTTAGTTGCCGCGTAAAGGACTTTATTACCCGTACCACCTCGCGTGCCACCTAGTTACGCTTCAATAGAAAAATCATAAACAGCCCTTTTTATTCGAACGACTCTCTACCCTCCGTGTACGACTCGACATACCGTGCTCCATTTAGGAAACGTTGAGTTTCCCTGAGAGGCCGTCAATTTTTCATCGCATGACTGGCCGATTATCGAGATAATTAAATATTTATTTCATGATCACAGAACTGAGATTGAGATATATTAAATCACGCATCTGTGAAACGTGTATTGTAATCCGATATATTATATCTGTATGGAATATAATGAAATCAGCATTGAATTAAATAATTAATTAATTGTTAATGTGCTTCGTATTACGTGGATGCTCTTTTGATAACATAAACGATCAATGCTAATGCAAATACTATTATCGAATCTGTAAAAAATGTATTTATGACCTATTTGCCTCCGTTTGAGAAAACATATCAATTCGTAAACTTAAACTTTTTAAACTTTAAGAAAACATATCTTGTGTTATATGCTGCAGGAATCTCATTTAAGGCTTAAAACTAAGTGATGTTATCTTTAAAAAAATATATTTATGTATATAATAAAATAGAATATTTGATCGTCATAATTAATTATTCTGAAATATAATGACGCAGTGTGTCATCGTGTCTTTGAGGGTAAACGTAATAGTGTTTAATCAGCAAATAATTACAAGACATTCGATAAATAGGTATAACACAATTGTCGCGGAACATTAGTAAACGAAAACAGTGCACAAAGTGAAACGTGTATGAACGTATAGAACAGCGCGTTTATATCGATGTATCGACAGAAGCGTTACGCGACATAAATAGTCGTTCGAGGACCTAGCAGTCGTTTATCGTGCCTCTCGTCAACTTCGTCATAAATGCAGTCGGCAGTCAATGCCGTAGCCCACGCGAGACGCGATTCGCGTGGGATAGTGTGCCCTGTAAAACAACATTGTTGCGTAAGAGAAATCCTAAGCATCTATGTGAATTCGGCGACACTTAAGTAAATGATATAAGCATAGTTCAGATTTAAGGTACGCCACACGATAAGTCTTACGCCACACGATAAATATTGATTTTGGAACTACAAAGCGCAATGTTGTTTCTAATCGTAAATATTTTTGTGAATGGGAAATTTCTATAAAATCTCGTGTGATTTGTTACAATTTTGCATTAAATTTAAGGATTTTATGAATATGTCAATCATTTGTAAAATTTTTGCTATCTTTACGAAGATATAAAAGAGATACAAAGTATTTTTTAAAATTGATGAATTTCCATCAATTTTAAATACAATAATATTTTCAAAAATAATATGCGCTGGTCATATGCCTTTAAATTTTATATTAAACAAAATTTAATATTTGTACTGAACTTTCGATTTTCTTAGTGCAGAATGCTTGTTTTCGCTTTTTGTCAGAGGGTGGATCGAAACCCCCGAATCGATCGTGTCGCGAGACGTACGAAACGTACACATATAAAAGATCGTCCCTGCATGCGTAACGGAGCGTGTCTTACGATCGAAGTAGGCGGTCGCGCCGTTCCATCTCGACTTTCAGTGTGCAGCAGCAGCTTTTTATACCTCTCCCCTTTTATACCTGTCCCCATCTCACGTCCGTCGCTCGTCGAGTGGCCCAAAGGACAAAACATGGACCTGAATGTAAAATCCGAAAAACTGCTGCGGTGAACAAGCTGACTTTGTTGAAACAGAAACGGCGGCGGTTGACCGATGTTTTTATAACGGCGAAATCGGATCGGGCGTTGTGAGTTTCTTGCATACAATGACATGCAATCGAATCTTCTCCCGTTCAAGATTTGGAGTATACTTACAAACAGCGAGCTGTTTCGGCTTGTGATAAAATTAGCATAAATTAATTCCAATTTACATGAAGGAAAGTTAATGATTGAATATTATATCATTCAATTCGGAACATCTGATCTTAATCTCAGTGACTATGAACGCAGAAGCGTGAGCTTCTGTAATATCGTAATAAGATTGAATGGCACGTCATCACTTAACGAGATGACCGAGAACTCTTCGCGAAGAAGGAAATGGACGCGGCATTCGTATTCTTATAATGAAATAGATATCGAGCGACTCTACTCTACGAGAGATCGTGTAGATACGTCCGAGTTCTCGCGGTTACGTTTCGAACATCGAGTCGTCATTCGTGCGCATCACACGCGAGATTCAGCATAGACGGCGCGAGAGAAAAAGACGACGAAACGACAGTCGATGAAAGGCGAACGAGAGAAGAAGGGTGCGAGGGAGGCTGCCGCGGAGGATCTCCTGGAGTGTGCCCACCAGGGCGCGGAGAACAAGCAGTGACAGAACGAGATGGAGTGACTAAAGGGGGGATTGCGAATGCGTTGGAATGGGATATATACCTTCTCCTCTCTTCCCGTCGTGTTTTGCGGAAGAGGGGGCGTACAGACACGGTGCCCATGGAAACGCGCAGGCGCCTTTCGCCGAAGATCCTCGGCGAGTGCCCGGTTCTCTCTCACGTTCTCTTTGTCATCCCTCTTTCACCCTCCCCTTATCATGCCCTTACTTTCTCTCGCTCTACCTCCCTTTCTCCCTTTCGCCCTCCGTCTATCCACCCGTCTGTCTGTCTTCGTCTTCATCATTTCTCATCCGATCCCATAACCATCCCCATGGCCGCTTTCTCTCCGTAATACGCACTAAACACCCCATAGGCCGTGTGCAGGCTTTACGGGGATGGATGCACGCGCGTGTTTACCCTTCGGGCGCAATACCGCCCAAGCGTTTCGGCGCCGAACGCCTTGAAGTTCGCCTTGAAGAGAAGAACAATGCCATAATGTCGATCGAGATACGCTCAACTTGCGATCGAGACTTGTCTATCTGGATTTTCGGAAGTTATCGCATCTCATATTTTTCATGCATTCACAGAATCTAATGGGAAAGCATTAAATATTCTAGAGCGCGAAATTACTTAAAATAATAAATATAACAATCGAATAATATATTTTGTTCAAACAAGATATATTTTTTCAAGTGAAAAACATCTTTTATCTTTAGGTTGACATTTTATACTATAAATGTTACATTTCTGGATCAGCCAATTTAAAATAATCATTTGAATAAATGACATTAATTGCAAATATATAACTCCAAAAAGAATTGCTATGATTACTATGAAAATTAATATAATTTTCTTTTTATAGTTAATGAAAGTTTGAGAATTTATTTATAAATTTGTTGCTTTTTTGTTATCCTTTACTTTTTCGACATATTTGTCACAGTTGTTTATGCGTTGAAACACGAATTAGTTTCTTTGATCAACTTGATTTGTCCAAGAAATTGATCGTATATATGATAACATACGCCAATTTTTCACTATTCAAGAGATTGTTGCCATCATTGTGGTCACAATATTCGAGAATTTATTTATTCTTTTTCTTTATCGATTCACTTAAAAAAAAAAAAAAATTAAAAGTCGAAATTCAAACAATAAATCGAAAGCAATAAAAATTTTGAGTTGTGCTGAACATGAAAAAATATATATTTTATGCCTATCGTCATATGTTCGTTATGGATAAAATTTATTTGTGCAATGACATTTGTCTAAATTGACCGAAATTATAACACTAAGAATAAATAAAAATATATGATGGACGTTTGGATGCCGCAGATCAAAAGGCATGGAAAGGTGAATGTTTTCATGAAGGAACTCGTTGCATGAGCGAATGTGCGAGCGTTTGACGGGCGTTTATAGGCAGCGACGAAGCGTGCGTGAACAATGCTGAAGAATCTAGGTGCCACGGGGCACCGTAGCGCGTAAGCGAGATAGACCCATAAAAATGCTAATTCCTATCGACCCGGGCGCGCGACGGGTCGGGAGACTGCCGCCATCGCCACCGCTCACTTGCATGCCATTAGCCCACAGACCTCGACAAACGTAACTCTGTGTTACATCGACGATGTGTTTCTCGTTCTCTCTCTCTCTCTTTCTCTCTCTCTCTCTCTCTCTCTCTCTCTCTCTCTCGCCTCTTTCTATCTTTCTCTTTGTTTCTCTCTTTCATGCTTCCGTCATTCATCGACGTATTGTTGCTAGTGACTTTACTTCGAAATCGACAATTGAAACCGATAGATCAGTACACCAGTCGAGATATCACTAACATATCTGAATTTTTTTGATTTATCGAAAAGCAAAGAAAGATAAAGGAGGAGGGGGAAGGGGAGAGGGAAGAAGATGAGGAGACAAGATGAAAAGCGACGACAAGCACGACAACGACAGAAGCGAGACTAATCTCCGTTACGAGCGGCGTGGATCGGATCCATCAATCTAGATTATAATTAATTGATAGTGGGAGCTATCCTCCCCCCTGTGGTGGGTGGCGGCCACATCGGCCGTATTCCTACACGCCAACGTCTGGCGGTGTATTGCACCGGGTATTAGGGGGTGCACAGGGGTGACTGTCGGTTTGTCTGTTGTCGACTCTTTATCGCGCCCCCGGTGAGTCGTCTTATGCATCTTTCATGAGGCAACCATCCAAGGGGTCCACGCCATCCGTTCCGTAGTCGGCGTGGTGGTAGTATGTAACCCGTACTTTCTCTATCTCCATCTTTCTCTCGTTCTTCTCTATCCAATTCCTCTTCTTCTCGTCGTACGTAGATATTGCGGAAAATGTGTGTGGGAGATGGAGGAGAGCTAGGGTGAAAAGAAAGAGAGTAAGAGGGAGGTGGAAGTGATAGTGTGCGTTTTACACACGAGATCGTTGACGCGTATTTACATAGGCATACACCGACGCGCAAGGACCGGTAGACATTATTATAAAACTTGCGTTTGCGTCAAACCCCTTTCGTTCTTCGATTTTACTATCGGTGCCGTCGCCATCGTCGTCGTCATCGTCGTCGTCGTTGTCGTCGTCGTCGTCGTCGTCGTCGTCGTCGTCGTCGTCGTCTATCGAGATCACGTCGCGTCGGTTCCTCCTTCGCTCTCGCAGTCGCGGAGAACTTCGCTTTCTCTTTGCTTCTCTCCCGTTCTCCCTTGACCCCTCGCGACCTTCCGCCAGAAGTTTTCGGATTCTTGAATGCAAACGGAACGCACGCGCATCGCGACCGAATTCGAATCACGTTACCCATCGAGTCATTGATAGGTCGTTCGAAAGAAGAAGATCGTATTTTACGGGCTTGTCATTTTACCGTTTCCCCGAATGCCCGCCATTTGTTTGTAAGGAGGCTAAGGGAGAGCTGCGCGATCGTTCGTCCGGTTCAAGCATCTTATACACGAGTTTTGCGGAATAGCATGGGGAGATCTCTCTTCCTCTCTACCGTTTTCAACAGCCCGCTATGAAATTAACCGTCTCGCATAGAGATCCTCTGCGAGATTTATCGGGAGCTACTAGGCGAAAGAACGGAAGTGAACGCTTTGCTAGGCGTGCTGCAACACCCAAATTGCTGTCATCGCCTGATATTGCCTGCAGTGCCTCTATCGAAAGGCACTGAGGAAAATGCATAATTATCTTATTATAGGTGTGTTTAATCAGCATTGTTTGCGTTAATGTGTCCACTTTTTTTGCATTAGAAAAAAATAGCATAATTTAATTTTGTTTATTATTTGAAGTGTTTTCTTATTAAATTAATGTCATAAATTAATATGTATCTCATTATAAACACAACTGACAATTTCGTGAATGTTTAAATAATGAGAGAGCAATTTATGAATTATTTTGTTATAGAGTCTAGTTCTATTTTAAGTAACATTTTGTTATTCGTGATAAACTCCGTGATTTATGAGAATCTCTCATGTTTGAGAGAGCCACAAACAATCGTAGTAAATCCCCGTGATCATCATATTTCTGTGAATTCACATAGTCTCGCGATTCTCGCAACCAAACATTCCGCGTTTCTCACGGCAGAAACAACTTCTTTTTTTTTCCTGTCAACCCGTGGTGACGTCGGCAACCACTACAAAAAATGAACACCACGACGATAACGTAGAACAAACGAACAAATGCAGATCTGCAACGAGAAAGATAGAGATGGACAGAAATGGAGGAAAAGGAAGAAAGGGAGAGAACGTATCAGGGTTGAAACGGATGAGAGAGAACGAGCAAAAACATATCCGAGAATACGGCCGTGCGGATGAGTTACCGCCTGGCAGATTCTACCGCAGCCGTTGCTACCCCTGGAGAATGACGGTACGGGCAGAAGGACGGCGATAAAAGGGAAGGGGAAGAGGGTTGGTGGAGACTTGGGAGGAGGATATGGCGGAGGAAAGGACGACGGACGTAGCGCATTACGCAAACGTATCACGCTATGTGGTCCAACGAAAACAAACAGAGCCCGAGGCTCCGACCCCTTACACCCACCACGCGAATCGCTGCCACCCCCTTACTTCGTCGCCCGTTGCATAAGTAAATAGACGGCTGCGGACGTTGTTCGCCAGGTCGTTGCTGCTCGTTCTCTCTTCGTCTTCTCTCTCTCACTCTTTCCAGCCTACCAATGGTTTCTTGAAACGAGAGCTCTCTTATCCCTCGTCACATTGCTTTCATCTTTGTATAAAGCTATCGTATATATTGCGGCTCCTGGTTTGTAATCAAAGAGATATTATGGCTCATCAATGTAGACGGTTATTCCAGAAAAGATTTAGCGGAAAAATAATGTGAGAAAAAATAATGCATTTTTAATGTCTGAATTCAACTTGTAACCAAGTTATCTGGACTGATACAGCTAAACTTTATGTCAGTAATCCGTAATATAATTCTAGTTGTAAAGGATAAGATGACGAAAAATTTTGGAAAGAATTGAAAAAGATGACCGCTGAGTGGAACAAGAGAAAAGCAGAAACTGCGGAGTTTTCTGGTTTTAGGCGTCAATGGTGGTTGTTAGGCTGGGTTGTTCGGTCGCAACTCGCAAAGAGAGAGAGGAAGGGGGGGGGGAGAAGAAGCAAAACAGTGAAAAAGAGAAAGAGAGAGTGCGACGAAAAGAGAGAGAAACGACAAGAGAACGTGAGGTGATATGAGCAGAGTGAGTGGAGAGAGAGAAGGGCAAAGCGAAGTATAGAATGGTTGCAAGAGAGGAATGGAAGGGCCGACGAAGGGAGTAACGAAGAGAGCAGAGGCTGAGGAGGGGGGTTAGAGGAGGGAGCAGGAGGGGTAGACGGCGAGCTCGCGAGAGCGGAGAAAGCGATCGATGCTCACCCCCTAACTCTCCGAGTCTCCCTCCCGCAACGTCGTGCAACCCCCGCTCAAGCGGTGGCGGCCGTCATGGCGGCGCATGCAAATCAGCATGGCGCCGAGACGCCCTCCCGCGACCCTCCCCGACGCGCTTGTGTGCACGTACGTACACGCGGGGCGCGTGCACGCGCGTGTGTGCGTGCTTAGCGCGAGTGTACACTCACCATTGGTGAAACCAAAGCATCGACCGAGCGACCGACAGACCGACAGGCAGGCAGGTAGGCAAGCAGGCAAACGCGCAGGGACACGAGATAGGTATTCTAGGGTATGTTATGCCTGTTTATCGTGCGGAGGTTTACGATGTATTTTGGCATACCTGTCCCAAAGTCATCGGCACGCCCGATTCTGATTAACACGCGAACGTGATTTCGAAGAGAGATCTCGTTATCGGAAGTTCCTGGTCCGATAAGTCGTTAAAACGATCGATGCGAACATTAGAAAGGGAAGGGAGATTAGGGAGAGTGCCAAAAGTGCCACAATGTTGCGATAAAATGAACCGATATGTTTAATCGGTGATCTCTGTTTCAGTTTACAATTGTCTCGATGAAGTTTAGATGAAGTTTTACTCTCATCAGTCAAGGCGACTTTTGATGTAGTCACGCGATGGTGGTTTAACATTGTTGCGAGACAATATCTTTTTAAATTATGGATGTAAACGTCACAATTTAGTGGCGTAGTGTAAAAATTGTTGTATCTATGTTATAATTTCTTAAAGCTAGCTTGGCTTTTCCAGTTTTTTTCACAGCATTATCTAAAAATTATCTTATACTATTCTTTGTTTATTTATTATTGTTTTATGTGATATAAAATTGATTTAAAAATTAATTCTTGTTTTTGCAAAAATTATTACATTAATTTTTTTAAAACTAATATTAATTTAAATCTTCTAAAGTTAGTATTGTAATATTAAATCGATGATTTTAAAAATAAAGTAATTATAATTATATTAATATTTTTTTGCTTTTGCTAATTTATTCGCATTTTTTGTAAAGATGTAAATTGTTATGATATTTCAGGTTTAATGTTTTTCACAATAAGAGAAATAGCATAAAGATCAATGACATAATAATTAAATAATAGCAATTAAATAATAGAAGATATAAATGATAAATTAAAGATTAAGATATATAGTTCTAATTCTTTTTGACACAATTAAAGAGATTAATAATCCCGTAAAGTCCTTAGAATCCATAGATCTTTGATCGCGTGTTAGGTATCCGTCGGACGACCGAGTATGTCGGTTGGTGCGATGGAGAGCGATAGAACGTGCGCACGAGCAAGCAAGACAACGGGTACCGCCGCCCGGCGCATTTGAATACGCGCGAATAAATGCATAATAATTAGGTCAGTTTTGCTAGTCAGCTGATTCCGTGCTAACGTGCTGGGAAGGGCCGAGGTTAGGCGCTCTTGCCGTCAACGTCGCGCGAGTCTTACTTTCGTTGAGCTGTAACTACTCGTCGCGCGTCATTCGCAGTTCCCACGACGCAACGCGACGCGCATGTGGGATTAACCTCGCGAGCGTGTTGAAAATGGCGTCTAGAATACTATGCCACAATGTTTTGCAGTAATTTTAACATAATTGGAAGATGATGGTTGACTGGAAATTTTGCTAATTAATTAAAATTTTCAAATTTCTTAGTATCTTAAAAATTAGTTTCTAGATATTATGATATTATGAAATAAGAAAGAATGACAAGAATTTTTTTTATAGTATCTACTAATAAATAAAATTTTAGAGATAGTTATACGTTATGACACGGAAAAATTATTTATTCGCTATATAAATCTCTGATACTTAATTGCTGCCGCCCCTTTATACGCTTTATCATGAATACGTAATTTTATCGTAAACCCTATGACATAATACATGATAGTGGTATATACTACAAGCACTCACTCAATTTCCCCGTCGAAGTCATTGGGGGAAAAAGAGGCGAATGAAAAGTGAATGTATTTTCGTGCGCGGGTTATTAGTACGCAGGCCATGTCGACGTCGCGGAGAACAAAAAAACACGACGATCTGGGAGGGGACTATGAGCGCGGGAGCGGAAGTGGTGAACGTGTTGTAGCGAGAGGGTGGCCGATTGGCAACGTAAAATGTCGACTGCGAGGATTGACGACCGCGGATAGATTTTTGTTTCGATTTAATTATCGTAACGCCAGGTAAACGGCAGCCTCCTGTCATTTTGCCTCCCCCATTTGCTTGTCCCACAACTGGGACCTCTCGTGTCCCACGTGAAATGTATGTGCAACATACGACTCGGTCGGAGTCTCGTACGAGCAATTGTGGACTATTACGGTATTATATTTACGATGCGATCAACCTATGCGATGTGAATGATAATTGGATAAGTTCAACCTAAAGAGACAACGATATCCATCACGAACAATGAAAATTCTTTTTCGTAATTTGAAGAGCTCGAAAAGAATAATAATTTTAAATCTATTTTAAATATTTTTTTGTTACTCTTTGATCTTTCGTAACTTTTAAGACTTGGTACCGTCAGAAAATATGGATAATAATGAAAAGTTACGCATTTCGCAATACATAACTTTGATTTTGGGATATTTTTAGCGTTCTTAATGTAACTTTTTAAACAGTTGTAAAACGGAATCTTTATTTGAAGTTCACTAGATGTTTTTTAATCTTAAGATTACTTTACACTTTTTGATATAATTTCAATACTATCGTAACATGTCATTCGCAGTTTCTTGGACTCATTCACCGACAGCATGTACAACATGGATCTTTGCAGGCCGGACACATTATAGAGAGTCGGCGACAGTACACAGAGAGCGGCGAAGGAAAGCGGAATAGCAGATGCAGAAAGCAGAGTTTGAGTTGAATTTGAGTCGCAGCTCGTCAGGCAGGGCACGTAGCCGCGGCTTGCGCAGCCCGCATAGCAAAACGCCTCGGCAGTCTAGAACCGACAGTCTGTAGCCTCGGGTGGTTTTATGCAGACACTGACCTTCGTCCCGGCACTCCTCCCTGCCACCCCCGCCGCCGCCACTTCCTGCTCTGCCCCCTCCCCCCGATGGCGCGCATCGCGCGCGCGGTTTCGCTACCGACGTAACGGGGAAAGTTTCAAATTCGGGTGCAAGGCCACCGGAAACCGAGTTCACCCTCCTCTGCGTTACGGAAAGATCTACCTCATTGTTACAGAGCTCTCTCTCTCTCTCTCTCTCTCTCTCTCTCTCTCTCTCTCTCTCTCTCTCTCTTTCTCATTCTCTCGTACATATGTCGACATGTATGGCACGCTGCATCTAGCTCGTGATACACCCTACGCTCGACATTGAACATCGTCACTCACTGCTTATCATATTTATCGAAAATTGCAGTAACGTGTTTGCGCGCGCGCATAAAGAGATATAGGAGCGCTTCGACAGTGAATTGCGGATTTTCATCACTTATGCATAGCGCCAAATGTTTCTGTTACGCATTATTGCTTTATGATGCATTCTAAAATTATCGTATATTCTTTTAAGCAAATGAACGGAAGAAAAAAAAGATTACTTTAAGTTCAAAAATGATGATGGCAAGTAACAGTAAAAATGATGACGTAATTACGTTTATTACAATTAAGTAACATAAACAAACGTTACTTTCAGTAGGTTTCGTCATTGATGTTTTAAGTTTAATTTTTTAAAAATATTTTTTATAATACATTTCTTGAAAATAATGAACATTATTGTAAATATTATGTTTCTGATTGAAGTGCCATGATGAATTTGTTACGCGATGCGTAGCGAAGATTCGAATTCTGAATCGATCTGAATTCCAGAGTAATGTTCGTTAGCGGTACAGTAAGACTTACGAGCCTGCCGGGAGCGATTATGGCGATGGTGGACGGTACCGCTGCGAACCGTTGCTAATCGAATCCATTCGACCTGACCGACGTCTCGCCCACTACCAACTGATCGCGATAGTAAATGATTTTGATCCACTCCCTTGCGAACCGTTTGATAAAGAGAGAATAACGCCAATACAAATCTAATATAACAAAATGTAGCTTTTCTCTTTTTAATTGAAAATTAAAATAACGAGTAACAAAAAGGAAAAATTGTTTAAATATAATGTATAAATGTAATTCTAATAATTTAAAATATAATTATATA
>NW_017259376.1:328445-340695 GCF_001594045.1 Atta colombica
ATGTTTACTTATATACTTTAAAAAAATATCAGTACGGATTTAACACTCACGATATTAAATCCACATCATATTAATGTTGATATTATCACCAACACAGTGAGAATTATATAAATATAGTTATTTTTCAGTGTACAATAAATTTTGGGATTTCGCGTTGATTATTTCCAAAAACATTGATATCTGTCGAGATGCGGCGATGGTGACGAAGAAGGTCAGAAGAAGGAAACTAAGGAATTGTAGAAAGACAGAAAGAGATCGAGACTCGCAGTGTACTGTGTTTTAAGGCCGCGATAGTGGACACTGCACGAAGCATTAGCACACAATCGAAGCAACGAATCCGAATGCGAATGCAGGACGTCGGTGGTGCGCAGCCGAGAGGTCGGAGGTCAGACCGCCAACTTGGTCTCCATTGTGTCGGCGATCGTTTTCAGGTCCTACCGACCCCTTTCCGCTCTCCTTTCCCATGTTCGCCATCAGACGCGAAGTCCGCGCCCATTGTTCCGCGGCTTCCACGCTTACGAATCAGTTTAGCGCGCAATACCACTCGGTCAGCCATGTATTTATTATTATTTCATGCCGCCGCAAGCAGGCGAAAGAGAGAGAGAGAGAGAGAGGAGGGGGGGGAAGAGGGAGGAGCATATGCGCGACCGTATCCTGATCGGACTTAGGAATTCTCTTTGTACACCAATCGCTTTATGCCTTGTAATTTCTAGCTTCTATTTAGTTAAAACAAAAGTTTCGTAGATTAAAATTTATTAACAATTCCGAAATCCATTACTCTTTTTTAGATGCATTGCACTAATATTTATATATGACATCGATGATATACTGAAAGTTTTTTATTTGTAAATATTTAAATATATATCAAATATTAAATATATAAAATTAAAATAAAAATACGCTTTTGTATATGTATGTGTGTCTTTATAATCAGTTTTTTATCATAACGTAAGAATATATAAGACATAATGCATTTAGAGAAAGAGAGATAATTCCGGAAATGCTAAGCTATTAATAAAGTACGTATTTAGTAGAATAATTAAAAATTTATATAAATATTTATGAATTAATTTCAAATAGTATTATCTTTTTATTATTATATATATTTATTATTTTTATTATTATATATTTGCAGTGTTCATTCTTATAGAAGAAATATATAATCTTACCTTTTTTGATTAATTTAAAAATAAGTTAATTATGGTTTCTTCGCATAATGACCAATTTAATTTTCCTTCTTGATAAGGACAATAATACATAGACATTGCCTTGATATTGCTATCGATTCACTTATCGTTTGGCTGAATGTTCATGGAGCCGAATGAAATCCGGGACAAGAAATGAAATATCACGAAATGATCGTTTTGTCTCTTTGTCTTCGATCATTCGCCGATCAATAAGATCCATCGGTAAGGCCGATGAATCGAACGGGATCGAATGGTTGATTCGTGAGATCTGGAGAGTACAAGCAAAAACAAACCGGGCCAGATCGCGGCCCGGTTTTCTTATCAGGCATTTGTTCGAGTGATGTCTGGATGAGCACGATTCGCCTTGAACAACAAGTATCTTCGTCAACTAGAAACTAATTAAACTTCAACAGATTTGACCTCACAAGGTCTCTACCTCGTGAGGAACATCCCACGAACGACAAGCAATTTACGATGGGTGTCGACCATCCTCAAATCCGGCAAGATTTTTTTACATGGTATTAATTGGACCTGCTATAAAGTATAAACATCACGCGAAGCTCGATCCTTCACCGTTTGTTCCTGTAAACCACTCTGCTTGTTCGGTTTCATGGATTGAGAGTCGGAATAAACCACGATTGTCCACAAAAACTTGTCTCCAACAATCGCGCGGCATCGATTCCTCTCGCATCGACAGCCGTGCTCCAATCGACGTAAATCGTCAATTCGATGCATGATCGTTGTCCTTGATGATTAAAAAGGATTGCATATTGCGTTATACTACAGTATCATTCAAACAATGCTTCAATCGCTTTCGCGATTCTCGTCTCCGACTTTTAATGTTATAATTTTGACCTTTAATTTTTTTTTGTTCATGACAAGTAACTGTCAGAACTTAAACTGAATGCACTTTATTTCAAAATAATTGACATGAGACATAAGAAAATATTAGAAAGTTATATATTTATTTCTATTAATATACATTTTATTTCTGGAAGTACCATTTAAAAAAAATTGTAATTTTAGAAACTTATGATTATCTTGTTTCTTTCAGAAACTTATGACTAAAATACATCGTATATTTATAGATAAAACTTTATTTTTTATTTTTTCGACATTCCAAAATAAATGTGTCATTAATTTTTAATGCAAATGTCATTTGATTTTAAAATATGTTAGTGGACTGCTTCATGCGTATTCGTTCTGGAACGTTCTCTTTTCTGCGATCGAAATTTAGACGGCGGGAGGAGGATGACGTGCGTTGGTTCGACAATCGATCTTTCGAGATCGCCTGAGAGCATAGCGGCAATCTTCGAGAGAGCTCGTCACCGTTCGTCGGCTGTCTAAACACACTTTAAAGATTTGAAAACGTAATGGCACCGGGCTTTGACCAGATTTGCATGTCACGGCCGCGCATCATATATCTGGATTTAGCTCCGGCTCCCGTCTCTCTTCCCTACTTCGGCGCGACGCGTTGGAGATGGATACGCGTAGAGGGTGCCTTCGGGATCATCGGAGAAAGCTGGCGTGCATCCGAAGACAGAGGGAAAACGAAGAGCTTGAATGGAAGACGTATGGAAGGAAAGAGAAAGAGGAAGAGGACGGGTTGGGAGGTATGTGTCAACGGAATACGCGAGAACATTAACACCGCCGGATTATCCAATGAACCGGAATGTGATTTACGGATCTTTCAGCGAGCTGAAGGGCTGGCGTGAATCGCGCGCCGACAGAGCACTCGCATATAACATGTCGCGCCACGTTGCCATTCCGAAATTGATCTTCTTGAATAGTCTTGAGCAACAATGTTATACGGACTATACTTTTATGTATAATATTATTATTACACGATTGCATTTATTACATAAATGTATTCACCATTAACCTGACGTATCCGATTATCCTTACGCTATATCGGGATCCTAGTATGTCCGTTATCTGCGAATTCTATCATGATGAGGGCCCTAACGTCCATTCCGTATCTTCCGCGATCTTCATCACGCTGGATACCGGAGCAGGCTTTAGGTATGCCGCGTATGCGTGCATGCGTGCGTGCGTGTATGCGTGCGCAGGTAAGCGAATACGCACGCGTCCACGTGCATAATGGGGGTGTATAATGCACGCGTGTGGAAGACAATGGGTGCATTGTGTAGATAGGTAACGCATACGTATATGCGTCGCGGGAGGAGGTGATGAGAGGAGGAGAGACGAGAGGAGGAGCATATAGAGGGCGAGCGTCGTTTGGGCATATTGACAGACTAATGATCGCGTGGAACAAAGGCCAGACCGTCACGTGGTCACGTGGTCGTGTGATGGACCGTTTCCGGCGCGGCGGAACGCCGCGGCGAAGGCCCGCGCGATTCACTGCATTCAACCCCGGCGGGACTGGGCGAAGCGACTGGCTGCGCAGCCGACCGACCGGCAGACGACACGCATCAATCAGCGGGAAACGGAACGACCAGGTGTACCTGCCCCCGGTGTTATTTGGCTTTGCGCCGTTGATTCCTCCCGCTCGCGCTCTCTCGCCGCCGGCGGCACGGCCAAAAAATGGTCATTCCGTAGTGAGGCTTGATCGGGAAAATGATTCCGCTAATCCATTTTCGATTTGTATGTTTTTGCGAGAATTTTTTTGATTACTAAAAATGTAATTGTATTATCTGAGGGAATAATAAATTTCTTTAACCTCAATATTTGATTTAAATACGTTATATTAAAAAATCAATGTATGAGATGTTTATAACTCATGTGAACAGAAGTTTGATTAATCTGCACTGGCAGCGAAGAATTTAATAATATCGGATGTCATTTTATTAATTTACCGTATCATTATAAATTATATCATTTATAAAAAAAAATTACACTTCGATTTTCGATAAAGAGATGTCGATGCATTTACGCTGTTTTAAATTAGTGATTTGAAGGATCTTAATGATGCGTTAAGTGACGATTAAATTTACCTATGTGGAGACGCGGGGGTGTTGCGGCGGTAAGCAGCTTGACGAACCCTTTTCAGTCGGACGCGTAGAGAGGGTGGCGGTTCCGAAGCTATTTTTGATCCTTCTACAGGGAAAGGGTTGTGCGTGTCTGTATTAGAGAGGACCCTTTTAAATGCATAAATAATGAGAAGCCTGTTACCGGAATGTCCAGCGATATTGAACCTGTAGAATTACGTTTGCACATGGAATGGTGGACTTTTATTTTTTTTTCCGAGATCCTAGACATAGAGGAACACAGAGGGGGGAGGAGAGAGAGAGAGAGAGAGAGAGAGAGAGAGAGAGAGAGAGAGAGAGAGAGAAGTGTTAATTCGAATTGCTGATTCGAAGTTCTATAACTTCGAATATAACTTAGCAAACCACCTCCTCGTTTTACTTGTCTCTGTCATGCAATTTCACATTAACTTTCGTTTGATGCAGGTATATGACAAAAAATTTGCAAAAGTCATTACTTATTAAGTGTCGGAAGTGGATTATTTTTAAATTGCTTTTAATATATCTAAATCATAATTTTTTAATTTTGTATTTGTAATATTTTGAAATATTTTAACCTTTCATCTACAATTTGAGTCTTCCTTGACAAAATTTCTCTGAAATAAAGGAAAATGGAATTCATCAATCAATTTTGCTAAAATGTTTTAAAAAATAATTTGATAAAATAATAGAGATGTTGAAAAGTAATTCTAAATTTCTTCATGTTTTTTTAAAAATCTAGAACAGTAAAAAAAACTTAGAAGGAGGAAATAAAAATATAATTGCAAACAGATAGTTAAAATATTATAAATTTGAATATTATAACGAGATTGAAAAATTTGGTTCGAATTAATTTCGACGTTTATCAGTCTTGTGTCAGAATAACGAGTAATTTCTCCATGTTCGGAAGAGCGATCAGATGGCATTTGGCGGTTTGCTGGCTCGTTTAGGTAGACACAGAGAGACGCGGTCGGTTGTCGGGAACCTCATTGCGGCGACGAACACGGCGTTGTGGCTCCCTCGAGCTCCCTTGGTCTCTCCTCTCTGTTCCCTCTGGCTCCATCAACGTATCACTAACTCCCTCGACTCGTCTCTTTCGTTCTCCGTCTGGCTTGTACTCGACGTTCTCTCTCCTCTGTATGTATGTGTGTGTGTGTGCGCGCGCGCGCGCGCGTGTGTGTGCGTGTGTGCGTGCGTGCGTGCGTGCGTGCGTGCGTGCGTGTGTGTGTGTGTGTGTGTGTGTGTGTGTGTGTATATGCGAAGAGTGAGAGATAGCACGGAGAGGACGAAGAGGTTTCAGAGGATACACGTATATAGGTGGCACAGAGCAGTGCGGAGGGACGAGCGCGGGCGAGGGAGGATGGAAGCCGCTAATGAGGCCGTGTGTAATTAGGGAGCTCTCGCGGCCTAATGAAGCGCTTACCTACCTTAGCTCCCAATCCCCCTTGGCCCCTTCGTGCCTCCCACACACGCCTACATCGACATACACTGACGAATATTCAACCGAGGTCACGGTGAACATTGGTGCTGGACTACAACGTCACAGTTTCTTTTTTTTCTCTCTGAGAAACGAACGCTGATGATGAAGAAAAAGAAGAAGAAAACAAAAGAGGAAACGAAAACGATGACGATAATCGCTGCTTCTTCGCTTTTCATCTTTGAAACGATGATCTAGCTTCCCAATTGATTTGGTGATGCTAGGACGAGGCGAAGAGGACGAAGGTTGCCACTACTATCACTGTGAAATGGCGGAGAATAGATTCACTTACGTATGACACGCTTGTATCTTCGGACCATTACAGGATTAAATAGCCAGGAATGTAGGCTCTTGCTGATGTAGTTCTCCATATTCCGCACGGGAAGTTTAATTATATAGGTCGAGTAGGTTTATAACTGAATTTTGCATTGCGTGCGCGTGCGCATATACGAATATTGAAATCAATATATAATTTCATTTACAGGTTACAACTCAGATATAGATATATGTCAATATATGTCAATACATATTCGAAGAAACGTTAAACTTTACACTCAGAAAAATTTCTGGTAAATCAACAAAATGCCATTCTTATTGGATTTTTTATTGATTTAATTAATATTTTTTTCAGAAATTTACTATCTTCTATAGCTTCACAATTCAACAAGATGTATGTATTTTTTAAGCAATTATTTTATCTCAAAAAATTTTTTAGAAATCAATATTTACAAAAAGCATTTTTCAATACAAATCTTCTTAAATTATTAAGTTTTGCAGAAAGATGCGTCCCTGCGCGTTCATGGGAGGCTAAGCGTGGGCCTCTTATCTCTCAATTCACTCATCGGGAGTGAGCGAGCGAGATTCGCATTTCTCCTCTTTGCACTGTCTCAACTTCTCTCTCTTTCTCTTTGCGCTTGCAGTTCTTCATCTTCTATGGTCGCTCGGTAAAACCGGAGGCCGAAGAGCGAGCAAGAAAGAGGAATGTGACACATAGGGCTGGGAAGACATGGCTACCGGAATCACGACTTAGCCTTCTCCACTCTTCGCGGATCGATCCGTTATCTCTCTCGTCATTTGCATATTAAACTAACTCACAACGCGCGGCATATTTCAGGCAACCATTGGCGCGTATTCCGCCATGCGCAAACAGAGAGACCGAGCATGGAGAATGAACCGATCTTCGAAAGGAGGAAAATATTATGGGAAAGATCGAGCGTCATCAACCGAATCAGCCGTGTTCATTTTGCTGGTTCGTTCCTTAACGGCCAACTTGTTTCCAATATGCATTGATAAACCTGTCCGCGCAGCCCGACTCCGATCGGCGACGCCACGATTCTTGATTACTGACCGGATTACTCGTAGCTTCGGGCCACTCATGGATCATCGATTCCTTCAGGGCGATCGTGGATAAATTGCTCCGCTCCTGCAATCTTCTTAGCATCCGGGCGATCGTCTATCGCAGATACATTCGGCCGAGACGAAAAGAAACCGACTTACAGAGATTGCAGACGGACCTTGAGAAATCGCAGAATCTGACTTTGAGTTAGCGTTCGAATTAACTGAGTTCCGGTTTAATCGATATGCGCGTGAAGCAACGCTTCTCGATCGCGAATCCACAAGATATGTTCTTCGACATAGGAATTACGTTGTCCCAGTAGTATCGATAATTAGATCAATAATTACTCTCTAATGACATGTGTAGCGTATAGTTGCTATCGCGATCGTTCCGCATCCTTCGTTCACCGATTTTATCAAATGTCTCATCCATATGAAGTAAAATTAAAATTTAATATAATATAATATAGGAAATTCAGGCAAATAAGAGTTCGATACGGTATTTAATGCATAAACATTAATCATGTGTATAGATAAATTATATTTGACTTGCTTTACAATCGAATGTTTCGATCAACACTTGGAGTCATCAGAGATCAACGAAGAAAAAAACAAGAGTTATTACCTTCCTGCGTAAAATTTAATATTTGTAATTATATATTTCTTTTTTCATTCTTTAAAATTAAATAATGAAATAAATACTTTTACTAATAGAGAGAGTTATGTTATAACCAATAGATTTCTATAACCAAATATAATATTCAAGATTTTGGACGACTATCAGCGTATTTCGCGACTTTAGAAATTGGGTGCGATTTTCGAAGGGATGACAAGAACGGGCAGAGTCTGAGCCTTGGCGGAACCGATAACCGATATGCAGATATTACGGGAGTGCCATTATCCTAAGTTACGGACTGACGCGCGTACATATATACAGAAACTTGGCGACACCAAGACCCTCACACGTTATTCGTTTTTCTACGTTGGGCTCTTTCGCGCGAATAAGTAGTCGCAGTTAGCTCCCTCTGTGGAATATTCGGCTTGGACCCCGCGTTGGTTCTTCCTCGAGAAACGATTTGGAAGTGGACTGTGATCTCGAGCCGAAAAACTGCCTCGAAACGTCGTCGACCTTCCGCTGGCATATTATGCATTCTCGTAAACGGATCTTGGTCGTTTATTGAATGTTTACTACGCAGCACGCAAATACCGCTCCGGTTATTTACGGCGTGCCAGGAAGTAATGGGACCTCGTGCATCAACGACCCTTGGCACTTACGTCGGGGATGCAACGGGGGAAGGTTGCAGGATATATATGCGATATGATGCCTGTATCACGGGAAGTTGGGGCTGAGTTTCCCGATTGCACGACAGCGCGAGAGAAGACGATAGCAATGATGCAATGCCCGCTACCAATAGTATCAATGCATTCACTGCGGTCGTATCGCTCGTTATAAATCGGTACGATCGATGAGCCATGGAGACTACTATCGCGTAGGGACGCGAGACCGTTCGAAATTTCTCTGGTAGATATAAGTACAGCGCGCCGACGTAATAATATATATCCGCCGGTAAGATGGAAAGCGACGGATATAAGCTGCGGGGTTGTCTAATCCTTTACATTTTCTATTCCGAACCGCTTTACATTCCGCTCGGACGAGCAGAAGCTGCGTGGCATTACGTATCTTCACTTATCTTCAGCGAACGATCCGTCTCGCTGCCCGATGTGGCGTCGCGCTCACTCATTACTTCTTCCCGGTAACGCTTAAGCGTGCCTTCACCTACGCGTACGTGTTGGATATATGTGCGTGCATGCGTATGCGTGTTGCTACCTGCGGGGTACTTTGGGCGAATCGACTCCGTCGATTCGGGGAAAGGGGAAACGAGTAGCTACCACACCCCGACAACATCTTAATTCGCGATAAAGGGTATTAGGACTGGAAGCGAACACCCGGGTAGAGCAACGCCGCCGCCACCATCGCCGTTGTCGCCGCCTCCGGCCCTGGAACGTGAACTGGAACTCTGGTCTGGATGGGTGTGAGACACGCAGGGCTCTCTCGTTCCATGTATCCACGTACCGCGACAAGATTAGCATCGCTATTCGGTTACACGCGAAAGAGACACCCGGCTACTCACACCCGGCTACCGGACGCTTCTCTCCTCAATCATTACAACCACCACGAGGAACAAGCTACCTGCGATCGAGCGATCAAGTTCATGGAGACGATGCGGCAGTTTACGTACAGCGCGATTTAACAGCTTCGGAAGCACTATAATGTATTACGAAATCGCCTATCGGCGAGACCTGCGGCGTAGAACCCATTTCTATCGGGTAGTGAGAACACATACGGATAGTGACTGTCCAACGAACTAGACGTAATCGGCTTAATGACAAAGTATAGCTGTATCATTGGTAAATCTCGTAAAGATACGTATCGTCTCGGATGTGTACTATACTTTAGAAGACGTGACGTATTTTATACGAAATACTGATAATATAAATGAATAATACTTATGTAATTATTTGTCGTTTGGAATTTAAGTAAGTTTCGCGGAAATGATCAATTTTCAAATTTTCGTTGAATAAAAATCATCTGGAAATTTTATCGATAACGCAAACATTGGTCGATATTTTGAATATCGGATGTATCGGATATGCAATACACAATGTATGTATTTAAAACGATATATTGGTATAAATAGATGACTTGTTTCTGAACATAAATATAACGAGTATTTTTCCTCTATTATTAAATTATCGATAGTTTCCTAACTTGTTTTTCGATACAATAATAAACTAATTATATTTGAGATTATATTTATCTTTGGCTTTTATAGAAAATCGATCGATACGAACATCATTAATCATTTACGAAGAATAATGTATTTTTTATAATTCGTGATGTACGCTTCTGAGATCCGTAGTTAATAATTCTTCTCACAGTCCAGCAAGTAAGTTTTCTGTTACTTTTTGCAGCACGCAACTTTAAAAAAATTGACAAATAAATTCTTAAGCAACAGTATCTTATAGAATAATAAAATCTACAGTTTGTTATTATAATTTAAATATAGATCTCTATTTTGATATGATTTTGATAGTTTCTGTTAACAAACGTCGCGGCATCGAGGCGATTGTTGTATTTGATGAGCATACATCGAAGGTGCATAAATCGTCCCCACGAATTGTATAGTACGTGCTCGTGGCGATGAACTCGGCGAGACGGCGCGTCGATGGCAAAGGTAGACAGACGCGAGCTGGCAGGTACATGCACATAAGTATATAGTATAATACTATGTACGTGGAGTTAGTGCGCGAATCGAGAACGAGAGGAGGCAACAACAGGATGGCAAGAGAAGACAGGAATGAGAGAGAGAGAGAGAGAGGGAGAGAGAGAGGGAGGGAGAGAGAGAAAGGGACAGGATGTGCCTATTAATGACGCACATGCGTTAACACTGGGGCACGCGCGTTTACAATATTATTTATTATTTATGCTAAGTTATGCGGAGCCAGTCCATGGATACCATAGGTTGGCCAGCGGCCACGGTCTGCCGTACGTCTGTCGGTACCGTCATCGCTCGGTGTATTTATATCAATTACGTGTCGTTCCCGCGGCTCGGATTATTATGTAAATGGCCGTTCTGTCGCGTCGGATGTCAGCGATCGCGTTTGCGCACTTCGGCGCCATCGAGCGCGTTGTAAGCAAGCGTCGTTCGACGCGTGTTCGTCGTGTCGGATTTTGTCCACGTATATATGAAACGATCGAGGATAATTCGTAAACGCGCGGTCGAAAATGCATCGGTGCGATATTGGGATTTGTCCACTTCACTGCGGTACCGTGGCTATTGGATAGGATAGTAAAATGGAAATTTCGCGAGTGAGTTAAATACGTTAAGCGCGAAAGAGATTTCACCTAGGCACAGTAGACTGCGTTCATTGGAATAAACGTTTGTACGTGGTAACCGCAAGAGTTAGCTTAAAAAGTTCGTTGGGAGGAAATTCGGCAAGTGGGTTTTATAAATACGTCATCGCTGTCCGTTTAATGCGAAGTGGGCAGGAATTTGTTGCTGCGCGATGGAAATCACTCGGCGTAACTTTGCTTCATAAATACTGCAATGCTGCTAATATCGTTGCGAACTGTTACATATGTATTTGGATGTAATCTCGATTCTGCGCCGGGCTAAAAACATCGCGACGCGTGTAAATATTTATGCGGCTGCCGTTAAACACTTCGTTCGCGGCGGGACAGGTACGTAGCACTTTTTTTTTCTTTATCGGGAAAAAGATATCTCACATTACTGTACCGATAACGAGACTTAAAGAGAAAAATGATATGCGTATTTTTTTTTATATAATATGTGCCACTTCGAAGAGTACGTATAAGAAATATTTCATTTTTATAATGTTTCTACAGATATTCACCGCAAATTCTTTAATGCAAATACAATATATAAATAAATATAAAATAAACATTGTGTCCCTATTGTTAATATCGTTATTTATGATGATGTTGATCGATATGTTTGCGTATCGATCTGTTGCGAGTGCGGAGAAATAGGGAACGAGATGGAGCAGCAGATATGAGGTTCGGAAGCCTATCGGTTGAACGACAAAGCGTTAACGCGAACGTCCAGCCGGCCTGCCTCTCAGCTCCTGCGGCGCTTTTCGGTTTTGATAAAACGCCTAAACATCAATCGGTCTCGAAAACTGCTCCGTAATTCGAGTTTAGCGAGTGGCCGGCGAAAGTTTCGTCCGCATCTGGCGTGACGCGAGTCCTCGGGGACACCGGGGCAATAGATGACCGGTGCGGTTCGGGTGGAGGTTCGGGTCGAGCATGGGGGCGAGGACAGGAGAGAGTACGGAGTGAGGGGGAGGGGGAGGGGTGAACGTGGGTGGAGGGTGATGCATCCGCTGAATATGTATGAGGCTCGCGACACCCCGTAGCACACCGAGAGACGACCCGAACCACCACTATCTGTGGGTGATAGTGGGTATGCTGTATGTCTCGCAGGGGTCTGCGGGCGAACTGCGTGGTGGTGCGGAAGACAGGAGGTGGCGCGGGGTTCTGTCGGTGCTCTGGTGTCGGGGGGTGGTGGCCCAGGATGGGTGGCGATGCTGTGGCTGCCGAGAGCTTATATCGCAAGAACCAACCCCAATGGAAACTCAAGCCTCGGAGGAGCCTCACCCATCATGCACACTCCCGTGCTTACCGGTCGCCCGTACTCTCGATCTCTCCTCGTCTCTCTCTCTCTCTCTCTCTCTCTCTCTCTCTCTCTCTCTCTCTCTCTCTCTCT
>NW_017259376.1:340795-360566 GCF_001594045.1 Atta colombica
CTTGCCTCCATCTCTCGCTCTTTCTCGATTTTACCCCATCTCCTTCGTAACCTTCGTATTCCCTCGTTCCCTTTCTCTCTCCCATAACCCAACAGTTCTATCGCCTCCAACATTCTATCCTGGGTAACACTCAGCTCCAGAGGAACCGTCGCGCTATCTTGGGAGACAAAGTTACGTCGTAATTCCTTCGCGAACAGATGCCGATGCGGTGCTAAGACGCTCTTACTCCCTTCCTCCCCCCTCTCCTCTTTCTACTCCTCTGTGACTATTCACACTCGGCAAACGTTGGATTTTGATTACTTCGATACTTTGTGGTTAATGTGAAGATGTTGAGCAAGAAACCGCAAATAAATTTACCCATAAATTTACCAAAATTTGTGACGACGTATTTTTTTTTCTATATTATATAAATCCGTTCGTGACGCTCTTCCGGAATTATTCTGTGCGCGATCGCAAAAGATAAAATGTCATTCGACAAGGGGTTGATTCGCCGATGAGAATGGTATAATATATATGATCCACTAAATAGGGACGGCTGTGCGTGAGCGACGAATCCCGCAAGACAGCATGAGATATTGCTGGATTAGGGCGCATTATAGTTTTAAGCTCGTGCCGTTAAAAGCCGCCGGTTCTCATATTCTATGGATAATTCGTTTGATGTAAGCTCGTTTAAAAGTTACCGCATACACATTTAAAAAGTTAACGATGCGAGATCGGACGCTCCGTTAACTCGCGATATGCCATGAATGAGAGAATTATTAACTATAAATTAAAAGTACAGCATGCTTACTTTAACCGCGGTACCAAATGTATATATCCCTAAAATTCTTTTCTTATTAAGAGAAATTATCTTGTTTGTATAAATATCATGATAATTTGATGCGTCAGAATTTCAACCAGATATCCAGGTGAATTGGAAGTGCTTCTTATGATAGTACCCCAGGATTAAGACGTACGGTTATAACCCTTTTATATCGTTCAAACTCGTGCGCGACAGCACGGCTCGTTGAGCGTCACTGTTTTTCCGAGGGTTGGAATCGTCGTTGTCGGGCGTGAGGAAGGGTTGATCTAGACAGAACCGCCTAATGCTTTCTCTCTCTCTCTCTCTCTCTCTCTCTCTCTCTCTCTCTCTCTCTCTTGCACTTTGTTCAAAGGGTGGAGCTATAGCATAGAGGGTGAGAAGACGTTGCAGACGAAAGTGAGATGGAGATCGCGCGCAACCGTGGCGATAATAAACCAGACCGGTCGCGCAATAAAATATATCCGAAGCGCAGGCGACGACTCGTTTAGGCAAAGAGGGGGAGCGCTTCATTACCGAGTCGAAGTTCATTGCTAACCCCTTAGGCCCACGCTTCGTCGGCTTCGGTGTTGGTAGGGTACGGTCGATGTTGCCGAAAAATCCTCGGATAATTAACCGTTCCGCGGGGATCTCGGTATGCGAACGTTCAATGAGCTTGGAATGCCGAACAACTTCTTTATTTGCGCGAAGGTTCTATCGAGGGGCCCACGAACCTTTATTATTGCTACTTCCGCGTTCCATGCTAATTATCGAAAATTTATCCTGAACAGGTTAACCTTTACAGGAGAAAGTCATTATAATAATAATATTATAATAACATTTAAACAGTGTTATATTTTGAAGCAATATATATATGTATGTGTGCGTGCATGTGTGCGTGGGTGCGTGCGTGCGTGCGTGTGTGTGTGTAAAATGAAATAATAAATTATAACATATTTTACTTAACAAAAGCTATAAGATTTTTAAAACAGACTCTTTTGTTTAAAGGATAAACTTACGATGATTATAAAGAAGAAACTATATATAAATGTAAAAAATATAACGATAAAATACAAATTGTATTTTTATATTAATTCTATTGTAATTTTTGTACATAGTTTAACTATTATAAATTATTATTAATGCTAACATAATGATTGTTATTATAAATCTTGCAATGATGAGAGAAGCAATAATAGTTATTATGAAGAATGTAAATTCAACGTAAACGAATAAGATTAAATTGAAATTCGAAAGTATAATAAATCTCAATCGAGAAATGGAGGCGGTAGCTCGTGATAAATCATCGCGCAAGTGGCGAAGCGGTAACTCACGTTGAAGAGAGTAAAAACGGGAAAGAGAGGGGAAAGAGTTCGTTTGAGCGACAAACACCCCGGCAACGAGCACGGCAACAAAAATCCACCGTAGGGTGTCCACGAACTATGGGAAGAAAAATATAACTGCTTGCGGAAGGAGGAATAACGCACGAGTTTACTACGTTCTAAAAGTCCTATAAACCGCCGTACGTCAAACTTTTCAATTTTATGTTTTAACATTTCGTTTCTTCCTCGTTTCTCCACTTAGAGGTCGTCCGTGGTGCCGTCGTATGCCACAACAATTTTTCACTGAAAAAGAAACGAAAATTGTGCGAAATCTTATGAAACGACTAGAAGAGAGAAGACGAGGTTGGTTACACGCGTTGCAGGAAAGAAGCAAAAATTCGCTGAAAATTATTATAAAGATCGTTGCACAATGTTGAAATAAACAAGGTTTCGGGATTCAGTCCGCTATTTACGCAAGTACCCACGATCTGATGTAAACTATATCCTCATTAGATATCTATGCTTTCAAAGAGACACGACTAAATTGCTCTGGAAATCGGACGCCCATCCATGTTCCATTATCATGCGTTATAAGCGATAGTATCCAGGGAATGAGGTGCCAATGACGATCATAGTTACTGCGAATGCTTCGGTGACATCTCCGAGGCGTTGCGTCACGGCGCGATAGATAAGAATCTAAATAGAGATCAGCGATCCTTTGAGCACATAATTTGGTTTCCAATGCGGGAACAGCTGTCACACGATCGGATGTTTGGACGCGAGAAAGGAGATAGGCGGGGTGACGATCGTCAACGCGGATGATGACGTTCCCGCACTTTGATCGTAGATTATGTTACTCATGTCGATGAACAGGGGTGTCAAGGCGAGAAGAAAAAAGTTCGTTAGGTTTCAACGAAATCGCATCACGATACTCCCGCTGCGCAATAACTGTTACTCGTTTTGTTCATCGACATTGAATGAAAAGAAAGAAAAACGTTCATTCAGATTACTAAATACGCTATTATATTAATTTTGTATTAAAAGATATATCCGGTAAGTATTCAATATAGCGTACCATATTATCGATTATAATTAACTCGTCATTGTTCCCGTATCCTTTAGAGCTTAACTGCTTACGCAGTTACAGTATGTTGTACCTGCTGAGCGAGGTGAGCGAGAGTAGAGAGAGCCTAAAATAGTTGATGTGTTTAAGCAAATGGAGCACCCACTATGCACCTCCAACACAATGAAGCGTTACGATGGGACAGCGATACGATACGAAGAAGTCCGGGGTGAGACGTACCAAAGGGCCAGAAGGCCGTGTGATGTATTTGTAAAAAGGTGTCGGGTTGGAACTAAGGAGACCCGCTTCAGCGGATGCCCCCGAGGGAGCATAACTGGCGGCGGTGGCAGCAGCGGCAGGGAGGCAACAGATAAAAGAGAATCGTATAAAATGGGGTGCGCCGCGAGAAAGTGAGGTGGAGAGAGGGGGGAAGGTAATGTGCGCGAGGGACGGTGGTGCCCGTCGGTGCCCGTGGGGCACCCCGAAGGTGCGGAAACCCGGGGGACGAGTGCCAACGCCATTTTGCAGCTTTCGAAGTTGCCGAGTGATGAGAAGAGTGAGATGGCCCGAGATGGGGACGGCAGAGGGGGATTGTCAACGGGGATAGAGGAACTGAGAGCGAGAGGGTCTTTCGGTCTGATCTGTCAAATTTCATTTCACGCTTCTGAGAGCGGGCGCGACCAGCTCGATGGAGTCAGATACAGATCTGCCGACATCTACCAGCGGTCCCGCCATTGTTGATTGTCAAGGAGAATCGTATGCTTAATCGAGATATCATTTTTTTAAAAAGAAAGTTACCATAAATCACAATAAAATTATATCTTGATAAGAACTTTATTCTGCACCTGTATGCTGAAGAGAAATGCCGCAGATCAAACATTAAAATTAAAACATTGTTGTCGAAGATAATTGCTCGAAGATAATTTCGAAATTTTCGATGAATATATATATATTTTTAATAATAGTTTGCCGTGCAGAGATTGCAAAAAAAAATCTCGCAACGTACAAACGGACATGTCCACGAAGTGTTACCTGAGATATTAAATAGAGGCAAAGAGCGGCGCGCGCGACAATAGTCCAGGTTGGTGAGTAGAACCTGTCTATCGATCGTCGAGGACCTTGATGCGTCGTATCGTTCTGGTGTTCGTACGGTCGGTCGGTCGGTCGGTCTCCATGCTGAAAGCTTTGTCACTCGAAGCACGTACTCGGGGCAAAGACCGACGCCGCAAGCTCTCCCCGCGTCTCTGTCTTTCTCTCTCTTTTCCTTTCTCTTGTCCAGCCAACGATCTCGCTTGCTCCTCTTATCACCCTACCTTTCTACAACGCGCCATTGTGTTCTGCCACAGCAGAACCCTGTATATTCCTTGACGCTATGGATTTTCCGAAAGCGTTTCGCTGCTCCGCGAGCCTCGCCCCTTTCCCGACGTGCCTTCTTCAAAGTTTGCGTGATAAGCCAAGAACTGAACTTTCCTTCTGCCGAAATAATACTGAAAGTATCACCGATCGTCTACTAAAATCTCTGGCAAACTATAAAGTTCTGAGTTATATCAAATACAAAATGAAATATAGCGTTTTTTTTGCTAAGATCTATCATATCGAGTGTATCTTGTTCCTGTGAACTTCGCGCAAAAGTCACTCAGTATTGCCGCGTCGAGAACAATGAAAATTTCTTGTATCTTATGTGACGTCATTGTCATTCGCAAGACTGAAGGCGCGAGAACCAAAACGAGCGAGTCGACGGACGGACGATTCGATTCGGTTAGGCGGATGGAAGCCGATCCTATGAGTCAGACAGCGCTGAGAATCCGCGGGATGCTAAACAATGCCTACCACGCCGAGCGACCAAAATCGACAATGGAACGGAGTGTCGAGGATGAAGGCCGTATCGCCATCCTGTTGTTAACGGCATTCAGTGTGTCTGTAACGATGCTAAATTATTTCTGGTGTCACTAAGTGCAACCGCTGGTTTTGGCAATATAATGACGAATGTATAAGGACGTACTTTAATATTTTTGTAAAGCTTCCAATATTTGCAAAGTTTTTTATTTTAGAGTGAAATAAAATATATAGTAAGAGAAAATGATGATTTTTTATTGCGCGTTTAATACAAATGCCGTGATATATATATATTTCGCATGGCTTTGAAAATTTCTCACGCTACTTTTCTCGTAGAATTCATCGTCGATAACCGTGGCGTGCCGGCAGGAAATAATAAAGCGATATCCGGAATGGAGGAAATATTACGGGCATATTAGCGAGACCCCGCGGGTGGTCGATGATGGAGGAGAACGAAGAACGAGACAAGAGAGAAAGAACGGCCATAACCGTACACCATACGTCGCCACGGATCGGTAGTAGGAGCCTAACTGGAGGTCCCTGTTGGGCAATAACGCCCTCCTTCGTAACATAGTGGCACAATAATGTAGGTTCTTTATGCGAGTACAGGGCAAATAGATCACATTGCTGACTAATAAGCCCGTTGGTGTGACCGCGCTCTCTTTCTCTTTTCTCTTTCTCTCTTCTTTCTTTTTTCTCTTTTTCCCTTGGATGAGTTTCCCGCTTTTTCCCGTTTTCTTCCGAAAATTCCCGTCGCCTATCAATTGTGTTAAGCATAGGCGTCTCCGGGGGTGTCCACTATTGTAATGGTAATGCACTCAGCAATCGATCTGCCTCATTATGTCACCAAACCCTCGAAAAACTTCGCAGAGTCACACGAGACCCACTGAATTCCGTACACCCTATTTTTATGGGAAAAATGCGATACGAGCGGAATGACCATTCTAGGACGAGTGTCGAAGGTCGTGTCAAGACCTTCGAGGTCCAGTTTGTTGAAGCTGATTTGTTAGTGATATATTTTTATCATGATGATTATTCTATTATTTTCAAAAGGATTTTGAACATAGAGATTTTATAGATCAAAAAATTTTATCGTTTACCAATTATCCACGCGAAAAAAAAATTACTTACATATTTTTAATAAGATATTACATCTGTAATAATGAGTAATTCTGTAATCTATACACGAACAATAACATTTCGGGTGGGTCATTGACACTGATTAAAGAACGAGTTAGGAAAGCAGACCTGCCAGCCTATATTAAATTGCAGACTACCATAATACTTTGGAACTCCAACCATCTCGATTACCCGTCTAATTATCTGCCGAGTCACGATAGGGCAACCCCATTTTCCCGAAGACAGAATTGCCATTCCCATCGTCCTTCGAGTCAGCGATGCCGACTACTACCCTCTCTCGGGTCATTGTTACATCGTTACTACCCTTTAGTACGGCCCTCCAACCAATTTCGGTCCAGGACGATAGGTACGATTTCCGCCTCGCCGTCATGACCGATCGAGAACAGATTTGCGAGCGAATCGTTCCACGAACCGTACGATCGTAACTTGTCGATATTAATGGACGCGTATTGAACGACGTGCACCGTTTCAAAGATTCAAGGTATTGTTCAGTTCTCTCTAATTAGATCTGCCTAGATAGAAAAATCTAGAAGTTACTCTGTAAGATATAGGTCGTTGAGAACATTGAGCAAAAGCCAATGCGCGTTAAGTCGATAACATCCAGCTAGGAGAGAGAAACTGCTCGATATTTGCGCTGCACGTCCGATGACAGTTAGTTAATATGCATAGTTAATTTCGTTTGTCTTCGGAGGCAGTCGTGCGAAAATACGCGCGGCTTTACGTGTGAGCGTTAGATGCAGTAAGCGGCAGTAGGAACTCAGCTAGGCGGGCTGCAATCAATACTGTTTCGGCATTACGGTGGAAACACTCTCTCCGAAACAGCCTACGTTTCGCCTCTCACGTTGCTGAAGCGAGAGGAAGAGCAACGAGAGAAGAGACAAATAGGAGCAGAGAGCAAGAGAGGAGAGACGCGCGGGCGAGGGAAACGCGGAGGGACGCGATGTTTGTCAAAGAGAGATAGGGAGAAGGAGGTTCCAAGGGACGAAGAAGGAGGCTAAGAGGGACAAGGAAGACGAGGGGGCCTCCGACCACGTTTCGTGGTCCGCATACTGATAGGTCCAGTCGTATATACGGAGAGAGCGAGCGGGCGCGTTGGCAAAGCCCAAAACAGAGCTCTTACCGTCTTTGGTAAACCCTGGTCTGGAAAACACCGGCAACGTTGCCGTCGTCACGCCGTTCCCTACAGCTCTCTTGTCCTCATCCTGCGACGGGAGGGAGATTCCTCTGAAATTCGAAAATCGAAGCACGCCAAGAAGGATAGAAATCATTTGCGTTCGTGTGATTTTTAAGCTGGCTACTCCGCGAATTTCTCGGCCGTTTAAAGCGCAAATAGCCCACGTGAATTCCTTATATTATCGTCGGCTGGAAGTGAACGTCCTTCGGAACATCGTTCTGCTCGTGCGCGCCCAGGAAATTGAACCCGCGTTTTCAAGCATGCCGCCTGCGCCGGTTCGCAGTAACTTCCCATTAACGGTACGTGAAAATACTCGTATGCCGTTTTAGGTGGACGTTCACTCGCTCGCCCGCTCACTTGTATACGACGTTGCATGTTAATAATCGTGGACGAACAGTTGATAGATTGTTTTAATATGCTGGACTGGACGACGGATCACCACGTGTCACGTTATTTATTTCAACGTATTGCGTATTGCGAAGGTAGCTAAACATATAATTCGTGAGTAGATAGTTGATAGGATGCCGTCTTTTATCGTGCTCGAAATTTTTTGGACAATTACTTTTTTCGAAATGCTTCTCTGGACATTTAGAGAAGAAAAAGAGCGAAAGAGAAAGAATTGGAGGAGGGGGAGAGAGAGAGAGAGAGAGAGAGAGAGAGAGAGAGAGAGAGAGAGAGAGAGAGAGAGAGAGAGAGTGAGTGCCAGTTCATATAAACGGGGCGCAGGTAGCCCGAAGCTATGGGGTCGAAAGAGGTGGAGGAGGGTCAGAGTCCCTCTCTCGCGAGCGCATAGTTCGTACAGCCGGTAAGTGGGTACCCACTTCTGAATTGGCTCCCCTCGTTCCACTCGTTGGATCATCGTCGTTCGCCGAAAATTCGATCATTATGATTGCTTATGATGTAAATGATGCCCCGCGGCAGCAATTGTTTCCACCAGAGCGAGCCCGTAGGGCTGCGGGTCCCGACACTATCACCCTGAAGAGCTGGACAAGGCTACGGGATGCCAAGGAGCGTACTATTGTCATGGCGTTTCAAGTAATAGAATTGGACAGCATTCAAGCAGGTGCGACGAAATCATCGTCGATTCACTTCGCATTTGAACCCATAAGCATTAACGCAGTTTAATGAATAATAAAAATGACAACTTATAGGTGCATTATATCTTACTTTTTTACATCAATTTCAAATAATTTTCACTTATTATATGCTTTCATTTTTTTTTTATATTTTTGTGATATGTTTACTTGAGCGGAAAAGAACAGTTTTGCGTATACAATCGTCAGATATCATGCTTCTTCGTGATGGAAAATCGATTCATGTACGATTTTGGAGGAGGTTGGAAATAGCCTTCCTTCTGGAGGGTCGAATCCCCGGTTAATTTGCCCTCGGCTTCTTTACGACCGTAATTTTAAATTCCAGTAAAAAAGCGAACTATATTTAGGTGTTCTCTTTAAATAGGCCAAGGAAATCGTTCCACATCGGCTCGAGGACCGAGTCGAACCGATCTCATCCCGCGTGCTCTTTCGTGCCCGCGAATTCACGTAATATACACGTGAAGCAACGTTTTTCGGCGTTTTTATATGTGAGTAACGTCTGTGCGTGTGTTAGGAGGGGGATCTACCGCCCCGCTGCCGCCTATTATAGTAATTTCACGGTACGATGTCTATTCCCGCGCTGCTCTCTGGAGCAACAGGACTAATTTCATTAGGGATAAAGATCATCATTATTTTGCGACCATCCCGAAAATTGCTCCGGCATGCCTCTCCTTTCCGCGATTTGATTTTAGAGAATGCGAGCATTTTAAACTTTCGGTCCCTCATTCATCCGGTGAAGCGTGCTTTTAAAACGTGTCGTTCTTATTTCTATTTATCAGCAGAAACGATGTTATCTTGATAATCATGAATATTTCTCTTTATCAAGTAATATTCTTGCGAAAAAAAATGTGTCATGATGATAAAAAATTATTATTTCGCGGTCGATTAAATATTAATAATAATGGCATAATAAACGCGTCCCCTAAAGAGGACGTCACGTTCATGCGGGATTCGTCGATCGTCAAGGAACGAATCTCACATCCGGTTGGACTGTGCCGCTGTTGTCGTCGTACACGTTGTACATGATCGTACGATAAATCGATGGCCGATCCAGTGTCACGTAACTCACGTACACGAGAGCGAGCTTGGCAGCCGGGTTTTTCTTCGGCCAGCAGTCCGGCGCTCGTTGACTGATCGAAAGAATCCTTCGCGAAAGGTAAGCGCGAGTGCAAGGAAAGGGAGTACGACGATGGGACTCCTGTGAAAACGAGAGATGGTGCGCACGACAACGGGAAAGTAGGCGCGCCATCCGTCGACGTGACATTCTAACTGATTTTTATCCGTGGACTTCTCTCCCTCTTTCTCTCTTTTTCTATTGCGACAGGAAGCGTTTGAAAAATTCCGCGGTGTTTGCGCGATGCCGATAATTGCAGGTTTATTAAGCCACACTATCCTGCTCCTCAATAAAAATAAAATTAATCTTTTAAACGACAACTTTTTGCGTTGATAAATGTTGCTATAGACTATAGATTTGTGCATGTATCATTATGAAAAATATTAAAGTTTGGAATTACTTAATTATGGATATTACTTAGTTATTCGCATATATATTTTTATCTTTTTAGTTTAATATATAATTTAGCTTAATATAAAAAAAATATTAAACAAAATTTTCTGTTAATGCATAATTTTTCACCTTTTCATTATCGTGTTTCATAAAGTTTTTGTTAAAAATGTAAAAATAAAGACAAGATAAGTCGGCAAAATTATTCTTTTTTTGTTTGAAAAATGTCGAAATGATTTTTGAGGTATTCGAAATGAAATTCACACAAAAATATGAAAATTTTTATTTTTTATTCCATACACTGATAAAAGAATTAAGTATGTTGTGTACAATTATAGTTAAAGGACTATATACTATCATGATAATTTAATAATAAACTTAAAAATATTTTTATAATATTGATCTTTGTTTTCCAGAAAAATAATTCTTCATCAAGTATTCACTTCTAAACTTAAACGTTTTGTAAGACATATCGTTTCTTCTAATCAGTGCTCGGATTAAATTCGTGAATGATTGAAAACATTTATAGAAGAAAAATCTGAGAAACAGACAATTACGAAACATTGTGCGGTAAACTGCATTCTTTGAACGCAATGGACATCTTGTAACGTGATATTAAACGAATTCGCGGCGAACATAAGGCATACTTGAAAGAGAGACAAGTTATCGCAATCAACGATCCGTTATTAGTTATTACTTATCACTCCGTAGCTACTGTCTGGCGGCTACAATTAATTGTTGCCGTCTAATTGACAAAGTTCTCAGGCTTGGACGTCACATTCTCGGCAACGCCGTGGCAGTCTCATTCTCTTTATTTTTGCTATGACTTGGAGAAAAAAACGCGCCTGAGTTCCTGATTCGTTATCGAGATTTCGCTTTGGGGGTTGTATTCGAAATAAGCTTAAATCGGAGAAAGGAAATCGAGTCAACGAGATCGCGTTAGATTTATTGAGGTTCCTGTCTCTACGATTATCTATCCGTTAAACGTTTTATCATTCTCCTGAACATGCTCAATAGGGAAAAGATTTCTTGGCGCACGGGTATCGATTTACGAAACCTTAGCTATAAAAGATGCGATTTATTTTTGGCGTGAATTCATTTGAACAATAAAATAATGATATAAAATAAAATATTTGTCGTAGAATTCTTAATTTCCTTTCTTGACAAAATTGAAAGATGACAAAAGGATTTTTTTAATGCTTTCTTTTTTCTAGAAATAAATTTACAAAAAAATTGATTCATGTTCTTCGATTATTTTTTTATTAATTTTTATAGAAAATAAAATGATTAGACATGATGTGATGAATATGATTACGTTATGTCGTGTTGCGTATGGCATTCAATTTTCGTATGTATCTCAACACTTTGAAAAGTACGAATACAAATACAGAGAAAGGGTGTCGTGGCCATGCATTCTGTCGCGCGAGTCATGGGGTAATTAACCTGGCTCGACGATATCGTTAATTCCTTTTACATCGCGTGACAGACTCTCGGAGACTCATTACGTGATTATTAGTTATTTCCTCGCTGATTTTTTACAAAATGTGGTTCCGCAATTAGCAATCGTAGGTGTAAGTAATTGGAGTATATCAAATTAATGTTAAGAAAGAGAGTATGAGAAAATGCGAAATTTGCCTTCAGTATATTTAATTCCTTTAAGAAATTGTCTGCAATGTCTTAAACATCGAAAAATTTAATCTTTATTCCATCTTAATCTTATTGTACAATTATATTACGTAATTATTTTCAAGAGATATTATTAGCATATCTTTTTATTTGATAAAGAAATGATAGCTGAAATGAATAATTAACGTGCTATAAATACGATTGACATTTCAAACGTTAAATATTTGATATATAATTGTAGCTTGTAAAAGTGCACATGAAAAACTTTTACAACCATATAAGTTGCAATTCAATAATGTAATTCTTTTCACTATTTTATAATTTCGTATTTTTGAACAAATTCCAATGCATCGTAAATTGACAACAAAATATTACATTAAAAAGAAGACTGAATATTTTCCATGCATGTAAAAATTAATTAAAAAATTTTAATATAACATAAAAGCTCTTTTTTTGTCTGAAACAGTCGATCGTGTCAGCGTTTGTCTTAAAGTTTTACTACCCCTATTTTTTTCAAGAGTGCATTTTAAGTTGGTTTCTGCTCTCGAAAGATTTCGACACGAAGACAACCCCGCATAGTAGGTAAACGCGCACGCATTGCGGACGACAGCTGTCAAATAAATGTTAAAAAAAGCGCTAGCCGAGCGAAATTTCGAGTGGGACGTAAAGAAGAAGGGTGCGTGCCACCCCTAGTGAAATACCCTTAGCCCGCGGGGCAAAAGGCTCTGCACAATTTTTCCAGAGTTCGCTCTCCCTGCAGCGGGCGGTCGATAAGTCACCACTAGACTAAACTTCGCGGCAAGGTCGTCGGCCTTGTCTCAAAAATGAGTTGGACGAATTCTTTTTCTACATTATCATTCAAAAATTATGTAAAAATGTTTCTTATTCTTTCCACGAGAAAGTTTTATACTAATCTTGGTTGTCACGTGTGAATTAAATAGACCGCTTATTTGCGATAACGATTTATGTTTTCATAATTTTTATTTTGTAAAAATTATCGAGGGAAATAATAAATTAATTTGTGAATTATTATAAATTAATAATTATAGTCGACATAATGTATAGGTAGATATGCATATTGTTCTTTTTTGTTTGCGCACAAATAGATATCAAATGGAATTAGATATATCAGGCTTCATAAAGTAGAATGTCGAATATACTTCTAAATTGCGATAATTGATTTGTGTCAATAAGATCGTTTCTGATTTGTAAATCTAACGCGTGCCCAAATTTTCAAGATAAAAGCGTCAGGACACTTCGTTACGTTTATTCCGCGGCGTGGAATGCGTTTCGTCTTTCTAAATTTAACGAAGTAACGAAAGCTAAAAGTCCCTCGACAGAGCCTTGTGGCGTTAGATACTAAGGGTGGCGACACAGCGCTGAAGGGCAAATTTTCGAGGGTGGTTTCGCGCGTCAATGGTTTATTAAGAAGCACTTGTTTAAAGGCAGCCCCTTTCAGATCCGACAGCCAATTCGACCACGACGTTTGTGTCACTCGGATATATAAATGGATAGAACGGGCGGAGGTGGCTGGTTCGCTTCGAGCTGCGCGCGGGTGGAGGACGGTCGAATTCACCCCACAGCAATCCGTCGTGTCGCCGTAATTGAAGTTATTGCAATATTGTGTCCTGTCAGCTCCGCTATCCTCGCTATCGTCCTATTTCTCTTTACCTCGTGCGATTTGCTTTTCCACCTTTATTGTCTTGGGTCTACGGTGTCAAGTTTGCCAGATCGCATAACTCGTCGTGAATAATAACGTTAATTCTTCTGTCGCTTCGCAAATGTGGCTTTAATTATGGCCTTAAATTGTAATTGACTCATTCAAATACTTTCGAAATTTGGATGGCATGTTAAAGAAAATTAAAAAAATTCTCAAAGAAAAAGTTCACTTTATGTCACTGATATGTGACATTATCACATTTATTATCATATTTTAATTATCACGAAATTTAAGCAGTTATCAAATCATGTTGTAGTCCAATCTTATGAATTGTTGCAACAATTTTAGTGCATTTATTGTATCAGATTTTATCGTTGCAAATTTGCGATATCGCGTATCATCAGAAATCACAGAACGAAAATTCCTTCTGAGAATGCTTTCAGTGCAAGTGCCTAAGGCGAAGTTAACTTTATCCTCGCTTAATCGCCTTTTCGATAGGTACGAGCCAATCCCTTTGTTCAGACAATATCTCCACACGCTACCCCCGCTAATGTATGCACCTCTATCTCACGCTTCGGTCCTCGCGATGACTCCGGTACTCCTAACCCCATAGCTGCCACCACCCCATACAGAAAGAGACGGAGACGAGGGAGAGACCTCGTACTCGTTCGCCTTTATTGAATTTTGGGACCGTTCCAGTTGGAGAAGAGAAGTACTGCGATAGAGGAAACGAGAGACGCTTGTGTGCATGCGCGAGAAGAGACGAAGAGGGAAAAAGGGCTCTGGGATGGTCTGTGGGGTGCGAGTCAGAATTAATTCACATCCCGCTGCATTGCTTTTTACGATATAACTGCGGTTTGTTAGTCGTTATTCACGGTACGAATTCAATTTCATGTCCGGTTCGCCAGCTAGACATAGAAGCTTTCCGATGCTGTCTCGTGTTCTGCGAGAAACTTGCATTCGCCATATGTAATAATAAGCATCAATGAAAAGAAAATAAAAATGTTCTGAAAACTTAAGTTTAAATAACGAATGAGATTATTATAAATAATTATGTTCATAAAGAAAAAGATTTTTCGAAATGTATGAATTTGGAAAATGTAAATTTTTAATAGTACATATATAAAAAATATTTGACATAAAAATGTTTTTATAAATAGATTACTTAAGAAGCTTTTATGAATGACTCAATTTAAATAAATATCGATTCTAAATTTTATCTTTTAAACAAAATATAATTTTTTGGTGTATATCTTGTATTTATGATCGATTGTTTGGAAAAATATGAGCGAATGTTTTCAATCGTAAGACATGTTCCGGTTAACACGTGGCCCTGTGCGCCACGTGGGAACGCTGTCAGTGAAAAATCGAATGGCGGCAAGCGCGTTACCCATTTTACGTTACGTTAAATTGCTCGTTGGAACGCTGGCGAATGCTTTTCGATCGGTTACGGATAGTGCGATAAAGCACACCACTAACACGAGATACGACCAATTAGCTTGTGTGCCAAGTATACGATTTAAGCGGGTTGGTGGAACCCCGGAAGCATTGCCAAACGGCGATTTAAGCCGACATCTTGTGGCAAAGAATAGGATATATCGCGTGTGTATATATATTGTCTGTCGCAGATAATAATTTATGATATCATTTATCCATTCTGCATCGTAAAGAGTTATTTCTTTATTTTATCTTAGTTTTTCTATAGTAAGATAAAGACTATAAATTGTAGAATGATATAATGATTTAAAAATTTTTTTTATAAATAATGTTAAATGATACTTCTTGTTTTATCATTAAGGAATATTAATAATCTTTTTCTGCTAGTAGTTGTTTTAATAAACTATGATAACAGAATGATTTTTAAATAAGTAATATTGTACAACTCTTACCTCATGTGATCATTATCGGTGCAATGTCTTAGACTTTTTTTTATCCTTTTTCATCCTCTTCTTTCTCTTTTTTTTCTATCCTAAGAATCGTCTACCATTTCTCCTTTTCTATATCCCTTCCAATCACAGTTGACATCCCCACCACTCATCATAGAAATCCCTGTGGTCAGGAAGGGAAGGGGCACGGACTACCACGTGATCCATGTGACCGCACGAGACACGCAACGATATATTGTCACACGCGATGCATCCAGCTACTTTCTTTCGTTTACCGTCCTGCCATTTTATCTCGATCCGCTCGATTCACGATATCTCCTCTTCGTTGAATCTCCGCTCTTTTGTTACTCCTTTTCTCCGTATCCCATGGAAAACGAACGGCGAACACGTGTAGCGAATTTCCTCTGCTCTTTGACCTCTATCTCCCTCTCTCTGTGTCGTTCTCTACCTCTCTTAAACCCTCTCTGCCTCTCTGTATTTTTTTTTATTTCTTTCCCCCCTCTTGTTGTTCTCGCGGCTGCTGCCGAGAAGCGTGCTTTGCCAGCGACTACTATCTGCCGCGTAGCGAGTCGACCGCGGGACTTTGGTATACTGGGAGTATGGTAAGTAGATACACCCCTGCCACCGCCACCCCCTCCTCCCGTCCCCTCAGGGAACCCATGCGTTCCCCCGCTGCCTCCCGCCAGGCTCCGCCGTCGGCCTCCCCCCGTTCACCGATCTCCCGCCGTCGCAGTTGCTACCGCGTTGTCCTCTCACCACTCTCCTATCCAGCGAACCGTGCTTTGCCGCCCCTCTCGCACCGCCTCCACGTTTTGCTCGCGAAGCTCCAGGGACGTATCAATCGTCGATTTGTCAGAATTCCGTTTTTTTATGGACCTGCTAGGCAAACTTCGATGTCTCGTAACGACAACTCCGTTGCATCTCAAACAAATGAGTCAATCTACCCTTAATCGGGGTATAAAGATATGATCATGTCAACACTAATATTCTAGAATATATTCTAGAATATTTGATGCTCAATCTGACATTAATTTTAATAAATATGTAAATGATAATAAAATAAACAATAATAAATAATAATACAATTAACTTTATCTTGAATTTTCTGATTCATTTTATCGTCTAATTTCACTTGAAAGATTTAAGTTTTTATAATGCCATGTAGTGTGTAATCTTCGTGGATATATTTATACGTACAGTGTACACACTTTTTCATCTTTAATTGGACACTGTCCATGAGAAACATAGATAGAGAGAAGATTCCACAAGGTATCACTGATATTACCAAAGCAACATCAATCGATTTTTTTGGCATCGATAAACTGCTGAATTCGGGTACGATGAGGGAAGGTGCACAGTCCTGAACGATCGCCACCACTACCGTGCACTGGCAAACGTATAAAAGACAGCGTTTGCATGCTAACATATCTATTATAATGGCGACGTTGTGCCTCTTTCTCACACACGCCGATACGCACGTTCCGTCGCTGTCGCACTTACCTTCTCCTCCCTTTCGCTCGTTTCTCCGTGATGCATTCCATCTCACTTCATCGCGCGCATAAATTACCACTTTCAAATGCAAAAGTATGAATGAGATAAAGTTCCCCGATCGTTTTTCGTCCCATCGACGCGATCGCTCTCACTCTCTTCTTTTTTTCCTTACGTCTCTGTGTTACTTATCTTCAAGAATTGATTACATGCATTATCACTAGATCGATCATAATAGAAACTTATTTTGTATCTTTATTTATAATACCTGTATCTTTTCTTTTTCTAAAGTAATCTTTTGCATTATGATTAACATGATATGTTGGTCTTGAACCATAAATGATAAATTAAGATTTAGAGCATTGTCAGATAATCAAATACTGAAACTCGAATTTTCATTTTCTTATAAACTTACATGATTTAAATTTAGCCTGATGGTAATGTAAAAGTTATGTTTTTCTGTGTTTAATCACTAGATTAATGATTTTGTAGTGGTTAACTTTAAAAGTTATTATTACAAAATCAGTTTTTACCATAATTAACACAATTTTTATCATCAGGTTAAGTCTAACCACAAATAAATTAAAAAGAAAATTCTCCCCCCCCCCTCCCCGAATCTGAAAAATACAACAATACAGATAGCATAGCATTCTAGATTAAAATCTGTTAATGTTCAAAACTGTCAAATGTTTTTGGAAATATTTAAAAGCAAGTTTTACTCTAATAATAGTACACACCCACATAATTTTAGAAAGATTTTATTAAGTGATTATATGTGATTACAAAAAAGAATTTATTGCAAAAACGAAATACAATTATTATTATATAGGTTTTGAAGATGTTGAGAAATATTCAGGAATTATGCAAGTAAATAAAAGTCAACGCATGCTGTTGTCTAATAGGTATGCGAGCCGCGTTCCATAATCTGGATCTCCCTCTACAATATCCATTTATAGAATAATAATAATAATTCCGGAGCCAATGAGGTTCCGCTAATGTCGTCACGTTAGATAGTTACAGTCATCCGGTCTCGTAATAAAAGGGTTGATGTGTGCGCGTCATCCGCACCGGAGACTAATCCCTTCGTCCAAGATTCGTCATAAGCCACGGATCGATGAGGCGTAGCATGGTTTCTCGCTAGACAACCATTACTCATTCTCGCATTATTTAAATCAATGGCGAAATAAAATTTCAAAGAGTTGTTTGATAAGTTATCGCGTTTAATTGATATTTCCTTATGCAGAAAGGTAGTTACGGGCAACAAAAGATAACGCTTCTGTCAACATACGCATATCCGTTTATGTTAATCAGGCAATGTGACGTCACTGACAACCCTAGCAACGCGCAATATCAACCCTTAACTTCGTCGCAAGCAACAAAACGTACACGCAGAGCATATCATCGTCCCGCGCCGTACGATCCCTCTCCCCATCGACTCCGCTTTTCTCCTATCCTCCTGTACACCCTTTGTCGACGTTAACCCAAAGTGAATGGTCCTACACCGCCCGTTGCAGGCATGGGTTTTAACTTCGGGGTGACTTATTCCGAGCGTTATCTATTTTGACAGCGCGGTACGCCCGCGGTCTGTCGTAGGGTCGTCGTAGAGGGGCTTCGCGGTAATTGTGTTTTAACTACGCTCTACATCGTCACGATAGCCCGTTGTCCATTGTTCCAAACTGTCATAAAATATTCTTTAACGCGCGTTGTTGCGCCATTAGGAAATGATTAAAATAGCCTCGTATTCTCCGAGAAATAATTCCTATATCGGAAAACACTGCATAATTTTGCATCGCTATAACTAAATTACTTTGAGATAATAAAGAATGATAGGTCATCCATTTTATTTCATTACGATATTGTCGTTTCTGCGCCAGAATGCCTAACTTGCAAATTAACGATAAACAGCGTGCGCGATACCTATATGCCAACCGCCATTTGCGTCGATTTTATAAAACTACGGTGTGTAAGCTATATAGGAAACATGGGCGGATCCTATACAATATGGCATTCAATTTGCGACGGATTCGCTGTCTGGCAACGCAAACAACCGCTATTGGGTTTCATTTAATGAACCGAGCCAGAGCCTTCGGAAGCATTTTTGTGCTGTGGGCTCGGTTTAAATTGAACGTCCTCCCCTTTCTCTTTCATCCGTTGCCTATCTTCGCTCATTTTATATCTACTTCCTGCGACTTACGCCTCGATAACTCGATTTGATACAGGAAGCTGCTACCATTTTATCGACAGTCAAGACGTGTTTGCAGAATTAAATTATAATGAAAATCAAAGTAATAAGCGAAGAAAAAATTAATTTTGGCCTTAATATGAGATACTTTTTTTTCAGGAGGATTATATTATCCTTTTTCTTTTTCCATCGCGAGTAAAGTCGATTATTTTTCGACAGGTTGCATTTCTACAAACACCAGATCGGACACACCAAGAAAATTCAGGCCTCGTTAAAAATATTACGGCTTATAAGACAATCCTCTTAAAAGTGCTGCGGGGTGTGGAAGTGCGGACGGGGGAGTGTTGAGGGACAGGGGGATAGAGCAGGAAGGGAGTGAGAAGCCGGCACCGGTATCGGCGCCGTATCGTTCCACTGTGCAAGTGTCCGGTAAGGTAAGCGGATCCACGATAATCCGGATTACGTATTTGCCCGGTTCTCTGCCTCCTGCCATCTCGATCTCACGCCAGTCGGAGAGCCAAAGACGTATTTGCCTCGTGGCATCGCACCGTCTGCTGTCTGTAATCTGTTTAACGCTTTACGAATGGCAGCCGGTCGTTTCGCGAAGCCACGAAAACGCGTGTAGCGTATGTATATCGACCGTGTATGTAGATATATCATTATCACGACGTGTATAACTGCGGTTATAATAAAAACACTACGAATATTTTGATTTCTCTTTCGTTGATTACGAGACTCTCTTGGATACATGTAGCTTGCGGTTATTATAAAACGCATGTTCTTGGTTCAGGGAATGATTTATTATAGGTATCTCTATGAGATTGTCGTAATTGTAACGTTTATGTCATTATAATTTTTATGTTTGAGGAAAAAGGATTATAAAAAAGTAGGGGAATTATAATTTGGAAATTGTACTATATTCTGCAGTCACTTAAATTGTGCAAATAAGAATAAAAGTCAATATTTGATATATAATGAATAATATTTTAGCTATTACTTATATATATATTATATATAT
>NW_017259376.1:360666-379707 GCF_001594045.1 Atta colombica
ATTTAAAAGACTTTAGTTTTGTTTAAACGTCAAATTTAAGTATTTTGCTTTTGTTCACCATGTTTTCGTTTTTGTTAAATGGCATATTGGCGCATTGGCGCATGACTACAAAGAGAAATTTTTAATCGTAATTTTTAACCGGACTGCATGTTCATGTCTCTTCTTCGCGGACACACGCGGTCTCAACATTGATCGGTTGCGATCTTTAAACAGCGCCATTAACGATTGCGTGCACAGGCTGAGGGGGTCGCGATCAAATGAATATGATGAAAGAGTGGCGGCATTAGGCGAACGTGCCGTGCATACTGATTTGCGGCTGATTGATTGGACCCCTTTCCACTCGACAACGCTGCGCCACCGCGGCTCGACCCCCGCCCCCTCGATTCCACCCCATGAGTGAACCAACATCGTTGATAATATCAACCGAACGGGAACATCGATGACGAATAGAAATTAATAATCATGAAATAAAACTGTCAGACGTATCAGCTTTTAATAAAAAAAAGTATTATAAGAGCTTTTTATTTTTAATTATTTTATTTTATTTATATATATTACTTAATTTATATATATTACTTAAAATTGAATGCTAATTTCTCAGATATTCTGACATACAGTGTACCACAAGATAAAGTAGAATTGCTAATAAAGATAGTATATCATCAAAATAAAATGCTAATATTTAAGGAAGCAATCAACAAGCGACCATTTTACGATAACGCTTCATTATCGAATGAATCATCCGTGGATGTTAAATCAGAATCGCTGTCGTTGCTTCGAAGCTGCGTCAGCGTGCGGACTAAGTAATTTTCGAAATTAGTCAAATGGACGCGATGCGCTGCGTGGGGTCTTGCAGAGGAAAGTGGAGAGAACGCGAGCGGACGATTATGCAAGTTAATCCCCAGCTACGACGGCAACTTGTCACGCGGAAGTCGGATTTGGTGGAAAAGCGTGAGGTATTTCGTTCAGCAACGATGGTTGGCTGGTATGTTGGTGGTTTGGTTCATCTTCATTGTCTCGGGTTATGCGAACTGTTGGGCTGTAACATAATTGTTTTTGACGCTGTAATTTTACAGTGTCGTGCGTACATACACGCATCGGCGGCACGCGGGCATATCGGGTACATCCGCGGCGCGAAGTGTCGTGATAACTGCCGTGCTTTTCCACCTTCTCCCTGCAGCCCGAGCCAGTTCTTTTGCTTTTTGGACGTCATTCCACGGTGCACGACAGGCTTCCACCGTCGCGGTCGGAAGCCATCTGCCAAGTCGCACGTCCTTTCCATCACGTCGACCAGGAACACCTCGAGGTGTTCCAACCAACGTCTTGTCTTGACGTTTTCTCTCCGCAATCATCTTCCGAGAGCCGTCTTCATGTCTCGATGGAAGAGTCATGATAGTTTCGAGATTGCCAAACGCGGAATTTACTTTGCTCCCTGGTTTAATCGTTCTTGGAAAGTCATCCCTAAATATAAGCAGCAGCATGAGATCTATATGCATATATCAGAAGGGCTTATTCCATCGCGTCATCGTGTGTGTCGCGAAGAATTTGTTAATTTGTGTTGTGCGATGATTTCTTCAAATTAAAATAAGTATATGTAAAAGTGTGTGTGTGTGTGTGTGTGTGTGTGTGTGTGTGTGTGTGTGTGTGTGTGTGTGTGTGTGTGTGTGTGTGTGTGTGTGTGTGTGTAAAATGTTACAAATACATATACTATAAATTGAATCTACTGTATAAAATTTATGATACTGAATATAATAACGGATGTTTACGAATTTCAAGAATGTCCAGAAGGTGTGGTGATTAATTACGATAATAATCTAAATCACTCAGACGTCTGTTAACGTACGCTTCACTAGTTTACTCTAGTTAAAAAGATTATTCAATCCGATAATCGACGCATGTCGCGTTGACAACGTCATCGGAGCGAAATATGCGATCTCTTTAAAAACGCGTTATTCGTGCTCATGCGAGAAAACGAAAGAAGGTAGAAGCAATACAGCGGCAAGCAGCAACCGCAGAAGAAGAAGAAGACGAAGAACAGAAGATAAGAACAGGGGATAGAGAGGGTAAAGACAAGATGAGAGAGGCGTAGTAGTACACGTTGCAGGAGAAGCTGCACCGCCCGGAGGAAAGAAAGCGGTTCGAGTACTCTCCGTCTCTGTTCTTTCTTCAACCTCTCCATCACCTTGTTTCTATCTCTTTCGCTCCCATCATACCTATCACGCATACACGCATGCGAGTATACACGCATACGATGAACATGGTGTGGTCATCTTCGCGATTTGGAACGTAGCGTTGCACGAGTGTGAAAAAGCGAAGGGATCTCGTCGGTGCACTTTAAGAGTATCTCGTAGTACGAAAGGCGCCCGCGCTGTCTCCTGATATCGCGAATCCTTCCGGTTTATCCCGGCTGCGGAGGACCCACGTTGAATTGCGCGGTCTCGTATAAATCTCGTAATAGTTGAGAGCTACCACCAAGATCCGAGCTGAACGGCATGACCAGCGCCCTCCTTCGAATCGAAGAATGCTTCGGGATCGGCTGCATACCAAGAAGAAAGTATTTCGCGTGGCTATGATGCTTGCGGCTATATTTTGTCTGAACGAACGACCAGGGCGTCATCCGTGATTACTACTTTCGTCGAACGCACCCTTGTCTCTCTGCCTCTCCTTCAATATCTTTTATTATTAACTATCAAGAACAACGCTTATATTCATTAGTCATTGAGCTCCCGTTTCCTCTTTTTGACTTGAGTTAAGATATTGATGCGAATACCTAGAAAGAGATAAATGATCTATAATAGATTTGATTACATGTTAGATAATGATTCGCGATGAAATTGTTTAAGATTTGAAGAGGCATTCTCAACATATTTCTTTTAATCTTTTTGATGACAATAAAGAATTGATGTAACTTCTGGCATTTCTCTGATATTCTTTCTATCAATCGCGCGAATCAACACAGATATATTCGAGTAATGTATGCATATTAAAAGTTTTGTTAGTTGTTAGTTAAGTGTCCTTACGATAGATATGTGCGTACCCGCACGCGTACGTACATTCACGATAGAGGCAGCGAGCGGCAACAGTGATAGCATCGAAGTCAGCATCAGCGTCAGCGGGCCTCGCGGGCAAGATGGGTCCCGCGAAGCAGCGTGGCGTGGCGTGGCGTGGCGTGGTCTGGCCTGGTGTGGCGTGCCTGCCGTGCCGTGCAGCTTGATGCGTCGTACACACGCTGTTCGTGTTTCGCAGCGATCTGCGATGCGTACGTGTAGTATATATCGACATGTATCCCATGTATATGGCGCACAGCGTCGCGGTAGCCGCCTCGAAGAGATGGGATTGCGCGATAGGCCGCGTGTCGAAAATAGAAATATAATCTGATAGGCTCATTGTGCCCCGAGCTACTCAGTGCTATCTGCTAGCACTACCGACGAATCAGCTACTACCATACTAGTTCATTGTCTTTCGCTGCATCTTTTTCTCTTTTTTTTTCTCTCTTTCAGTCGTTCTTTCTCATACGTCTGTCTTCAATTCTCTTATCAGCAGGTACTTCACAATTTCTGTTGAATCACATTGTCTTCCATTGTGAAGTTATCCCTAAATATCTTTTTGTAACCCACAATGAAGTTGTAACGTTATAGATTGCTATTATAATCGATGAGATCTATCATAAAAATTTTAATTACGATGTAATGATTATACAGTAACTCGCCAGTGATTTTTCGCAAGAAAAACGAAGAAGAAAAATAATTGGCAGCGCGATGATAAGATGAGCGACGATTTTACAAGAACTGAAGTATTTGGAGGGAAGCCCTCAATTTGCGGGCGTGAGGGAAAAAAATGCTACGCGGCAATCCTCCCGCGGCCCAACCATGAGATTGGGCCGTAAACCATGGCATAGTGGGAGCGTGACCAATGGCATCGTGATCGTAAAGAAATTAGAGGGGCAGTAATGGTTTCCGGGTACGGTATCTTCCGGTCGGCATACATCTTCTCCACGACCAGTCCGCGGATATGCGTCCTATATCAGGTTAGCCTGCTGACCCTTCGCGGTAACGACGATGGAAAGGCAGCATTTGTCTACGTCTAGCGGTTGTTTTCTTTCGACCAATCGATTCTGACGTGCCGTAAGGAGAATCGATCAGCATGTCCGAGCGATTCAGTCAGCAGTTTGCTTGAAACGCCAATTAATTAAAATTGGAAATTAATTAATCGTTTCTCTCGCGGTACGTTTAATATCAAGATCGAAGTTAAGATTTTATCTCAGCCTCTTATAGAGCCCTTGAGGCCGCATGTCGTGTTGCAATTAAAGTGTCACGTTGGATAAAGAGATATAAGTATGCCGATTAATTATGGCATTTTCTGATAATTGGCAGAGTTGGATAATAACAAGTATTATAAGATTCGTCTGCTTCGACATATGTGCGAACAGATACGATTACACTTATCCTTCTTTCAATTTGAGAACAGGAGACATGTTATTCGAATAATTCTCAACGGTTTAATCGATTCGATAGCGACACGAGAAGTATTACTAACTGTCAACTGATCCAGCGTACGTGATCGTTTAGAATTTTCGTTTTTACATCGATGTGACGGAGTAGTGCGCCGTTCGTTGGAAATGTGCGAATGTACAAACAGAGATGCAATCAGTGGCGCGACTGTATCGAGTGCGAACATGGCCCCATGCGTATCAATATGTTTTGTTGTATCCTGCTGACATGTGCATTGTCAAGGGAATAAACATGCATCAACATACGCCGGCATTCGTTGTAACGATTGCCTTTCAATCGGCCCTTGATTCCTTATCTTGTCGCCGCGCCGCGAGAGAATAACAAATTAACAGTATAACAGGCTTATTTGTATGTTAGCGAACAGTGCATGTTAAAGGGCGACATATTCTCGTTACCTCGTTCTGACTTCCTTCGAGAAACTTTGATGTTCCACGAAGGAAGGCTGAAGGTCAAACGCTTCGATATGACGCAAACACGCTTGAGCTTTTGTTATATTAAATACATTTTCTTACATTAATACATTTTGGAAACGGAAATGTATGCAAATGAGAAAAAAAATAAAATTTCGAGATCTTGAAGAATCTGTGACGTTTCACCTTTCTGTAATTGCAATCGCGTGATTCTCTATGAATCTCGCGACTCAGGTGATAGCGAGAAATCGGAGTGCTAGGTGCTTGTACAGTATATGACCGGAAACGGAAATGATCAGAGTGAGAGAGTGGTGGAAGTAGCGTGTTTCCTCTCCCCACTGTCCGCTGCCGCAGAACGGTTCGTTGTTAGTTCGTTCGTTCGTTCGTTCATTCGTTCGTCGTTGTGGATGCGCGATTGCGAGCGGAACGCGAAATGGAACGGGAGTTCCCCGGCTTGGCCGGTTGGCCGGTCAGCCCGTGTGCGCACTGATTGATCAACATTGTTGCCGAATTAGACTCCAGCGAGATGGGCATATTGATTGGCAATCAGTGTCGCCCGGCCACAACGAAGCCTGTCCGTCCGTCCGGGAAACGGTTTGCTAACGCAAACACCGTCGCACCTGGATCACCGCGCTGTCGTTTTTTTTTTTTTTTTTTTTTCGTAAAAATACTGTCGCCGGCGTTCTACCAACATGTTTGACGTCGACATCCACCACTTTTGCCGTGTCGAGCTCTTCGTTATCGCGGGATTGATTCTGCGCAGATGAAATGCTACCAAAAATTGCACGATATTAACAATTAAGTGTCCGTTTACTTTTTAATTCATCAAGTCACACTGACAACAATATGTCGACAATTACAAGTATCTAACACTATCGATTTTATTTATAATATATAACATATATATTTGAAATATATAGCTATGTATGTTATGGATAATTCTTACAGAAATCTAATTTAATTTAATTTTGAAAATTATTCATTTTGAGTATTAAAATATTCGAACAAGTGTTTTTAATATTTAAAATAAATAATTAATCACTACTTTCTAGTATTAAATTTCCGTGAGGAAAGTGAGAAGAGAGACCAAGAAACATAAAATGACTTGTGCTACTCTGGTTTTCCGTTCACAATTACTGTAAACTGCAAATTCTGAGAATTCTGAGAATTCTGCATTTTGCTCTTAGGATCGCATGGGATTGACGATCTTTCGACGCTCCCAAGATTGTTACTATACATTTCACCGTAAAATCATCCTCGCGAAATCATCGTCAGCGAAGAGTGGCGAAAAAGAAGTTTCGCGAAGCTACCGCGATCCCTAGCGTGACGTCTTCTCGATCAATGACGATCCCTGTAGTTGGTGGGCCGGAAAATCGGCGCCGGTCAGCGCGTGTACGGACCAGAAAATGATCGAAATTACGAGTCAAAATTCCCTTCGAGCATTCCCTGTCCATTTGGACGATTGTAGATGCACTTGGGCGAGAAACAACGCGCGAATGCCTCATGACCTACGAGCGTAACGTGGAATGCCACTTTCGAAGCCAAAGCGCTTTCATCGATGTGCTCGCGCGCTCCTTTTTACGATCCCTGAAACACAAAAGCCGTTTTGCGCCGCGAAGTAGCCCAATGCGGAAGATGTAGGAGCTATTTTAGGAATATTACACTCAAAGGCGTGATAACGTGAAATGTATTGCAGTTACCAATTTTTTATTCTCCACACAAAATTCAGAACTCTAAAAAAATATAATATTGCGATTATCGCATTACATTTTTTTATTGTAAACGATGAATCATTTTTCTTCTTATCAGGTCTGCGAACTAAGTTGAGAATTTGACCAATGTTTGGCTTAAAATTATTAGATTTTATCTGTATCTATGCTAAATAAAATAAAAAAAAATATAATTATTGAAGAGTAAATATTTACATAGAAAATAATAATTAGTTGAAACAAAGAGTTATTATAAATATTTTTTTATTATAAATACTTTTTTATTATGAATAATGGAGTAATATGCTGATTGATATATTCGATCTATACCTATATCAGCAAGAGAGAGAAAGCTGTTTGTGGTTCGTGATATTAGAAACCTCGACGGCGCGTTTATGAGTCGCGCATGACCACCGACAATGCTTAGCGGTAAGCCATTCGGCGTGTAATGTGCGTACCTTTTCTTGTGGAGGAAAGCGTTAGTCGCGAGTGCTACAACTGTATAGATCACGCACGTCGCAAAAATCTCTCTGTTTCCAAATGCTCATCTAACAAACCTGACTCGACAATAACTTCTAGGAGAAACTTCTGTTATGCAACCGTCTTTGATTTGGGTATATTATGAAGGTAAATATCGCATAAATAGAATTGGATTGCACTCATATCATGTTTTACACATATATTTGTATATTCTAATGGAAAAACTTTTATTTGTGTTTTACATCTTTCCTGAATCATATTGAAAAAGAGAATTATTATCATACATTGTTTTTTTTTAAATAAGATTTCCTGATTATTATACAACAAAGAATATATTCCTATACGTAATACTGGACAACCATTAAGTTTGCTCCCTATCAGCTCTCAGATCGTTATTCCTTGAGAACTCAATCAGAGGCCCATCTTTGCCAACTCACCGCATGAATTGTGGTCCATACTCAAACGGTTAATGCCGGTCGACCTCCTTTTAGAGAACACCATGGCAATGGGCGTAGGTCCGGGCAGATTAAGATCGAACGATCCTGCGGTCGATCCCGCGAAAGAACCTAAGCACAAGCCTAAGCACAAGCGATTCTCGCGGCGCGCCCTCTCGACATTTACCCTGGTAAACCTTCTTCTCGGCCAGATAAGCCTTTGGATTCGACCCCCGAGGTTGATCACCGATAGCCCATGGCTCTAACATACTCCAACCAGCTAGCACCCAATTCCAAATCCTCTGGCACCCTCTTGGACGAAACTGGTTGATGCTGGCGGCAAAAGGCCTATTTCGAGAGAGAGCATCTTTGCTCCCTTTTCCTCACTCCTTTTTATGGCCTGTTAAATGAACTTCCCGTGCTCTTTTATATCGTCCAAGTTGACTCGTCGGTTTACTCTCTCTTTCTCTTCTGCCAATTTATGCGTGACTCGTGGATTTTGCTTTGGATAGAAAACCTGTGAATCGAGTTTGTGCAGGATTCTTGTTACAATTGCATTAAGCAATATATCCGTGGCTATTATTGTAAGATACAGAAATAGATACGAATGAGAAAAAATTTTGAATTATCCAAATGTAATGTACATATAATAATTTCTTATATAATAAATTTACTTTCTAAAAAATATTAAAATTAGAAATTAATGTATATAATTTGTGTATGTGTATTGAAATATAAAATGTAAAATATAAATATGAAAAATGTAAATTTGGAAATATATGTAATTTATAACTCAGAGATTGTTCTTCACGAAAGCATAAATGTATGAAAGAATAATTTTTTATTTGTTTTAAAAGCAGTTAATATTCATTATAATTATAAAGTATCATTCTAAGCAAATCCACTTAGGAATATCCGTAGTACTTGTATATGTATATGTTTCAGAACGTTTAAAAGTAATGAAATAAAAATATGAAAATATCAAGTATCAAAAGTACGTATTATTTCGCATTAATCGATGAACTACTATTTACCAGACGTATCCTTTTACTTAGCTTCGTTTATTTTGCTAATTAATTCATTTTTTATTATATATGAGTTGCATAAAAGATATTTCTTGCTAAGCTACAAAGCGAGCGCACGTACACATCTGTAAAGGGTATTTTCACGACGGGGATGTTACTTTTCAGGGCAGTCTGGAACAAGCGAATAAGAATCAATAATTAGTCGAGATCGCTTCCTAAAGAAGCGATGCTTCTCTCGAGGACGTTCGGACGAGATTGCGCGCGCCGAGAAGGCATCGTCAGGCATAGACAGGTAATTAAAGCGACTCGCGCTTAGGCTTGCGTCTCGTGAACTTTCGGTAGGCGCGGGGCGAGGTTTAACGACGCTTGGAATGCAGTTTCGTAGCGAGTTGAGGTGGCGGGGGAAAAGAGAATAAACCAGGTGGAAGAGGAGCAAAGTGAATGCATATATTTTGGAAAGAGTGAGAAAGGATCGCGGGATAGAGAAGAAGAAGAAGAGATTTGGACCGCAGGCAGGGATGAGATAGCGCTCGCGATCGCAAGAAGATGAGAGAGGAATGAGCGGGCTGCCCGGTAGCAGTTTCCCAAAGCATCGCCATTAATAACCACCGAGATTATACGCTGTTGAAGCTGATGCTGAGGCTGAGCGTTGGTTGCTGCTGACCGCAACGTCGCTGCGAGAGACGTTGGAAACGAAGACGGCGGAGGAAGGAACGGCAAGCAGAAAGAGAGAGACTTGCGCGCGCGCGCGACGTAACAGGGCTACCATTTAATATCGCTTACCCGTCCAAGTTAACGGCCAACCAAGCATTCGCTAATTTCTTATACGAGATGCCACTGACTAAGCCATAGACTAGGATGAGACACGCAGTAGATGTAGGCTGTTATCGCGTGCGCATTGCTTTTATATATATATATCTTTATTGTCATATGTCCATCACTGATAATATTAAAAATAGAAGCTTTTAGAGAAAGCATGAAATATCATTTTTTTTTTTAATTAATAGAATTTCTAGCCTGCGAGAAAAAATTAATCATTTATATTGGTCATCAAAGTCTCAGCTTATCCTAACTGTACGATGCAACGAAAGCGAGAGTATTTTTTTCGCAACGGCCAAGAGGATTGACGTGGAGGTATCGTTGCTTGTCGCTGAAACATGCAACGTATTTAGCGTGTAAGAGGCTGACGATCCCCCGCAGCGGGTGTAACACCAGTGAACGTGGAACGCGGCCAGATTGCATACCGGCGGCAAGCGCGTTTGTCCGACGTTCCTACGTCGAAGCCGGTGGCGGCTATTTGGACAGCCTGTCGACCGCGCAGACGGTCGGTGGAACACCGGGGCAACAAACAGTACAATACAATATTACAATCCAGGCAACATCCCACCGGCGCAGGTACAGAGCAGTGACAGCGCAACATATCAACCGCGGTATGCTCTCAGCCTGTGCGTCCGCTCTCTTTCCCGCTCTATCTCGCTTCCCCTTTCATATACCGGGCGTCTCTCTTTCCACAGGGCGCTGTCTATACCTCCGCCTCCCCCTCGTCTCTCTTGCGCGTAATCCCCTTGTTACCCCTCCGCTCCCATCACGTGTTCCGTCTTCGTTCGATTGCATTCCATCTCGGTTGCACCTCACAGAGCGACTATATCTGATTGGCTGGATCATTAATCACCGGTGACCGCGCGGCAGCCCTGTCCCGTCCTGCAACTAAACTCGTGGAATCGAACTCACCGGGGTGTACGTGCTGCCGTTTTTCTCTTTGCGATACCTTTTTTCCCTTCCCTCCGTTCTCTCCCCCGCATCTCATCTCCCTCCCCTCTTATCGTGTTACTCACCCCTGCACTCTCGTCCGGCGGCGAAAAATCCCGCAGTCACGACTTCAGAAAAGAAGAAAGTTCGATGTGCCTTATTGGATATGTCGTGATTGAAATCAGCCCGAAATTCCCCCGATCTCTATCTATATATTTCTTCGAATCTAAAAAAACATTCTTCTTGGTAAAGAATTTCATCTGAGTATTTACCTTACTTTCAAATCTTTTTTTAGCATCTTAGCAAGGCATCGTTAAGAGTGCTCGAAAGATCGTCGAACAACAATGTCAATTTTATTCGCCGCAACAATGTGATTACAGTGTCTAGATAGTGTGCCGCGTCCGTTGGTGATGATCGACAATCGTGTGTTGTATCGGCGATCGATGGGGCATGACGAAATTACTTCATTATTTGATGCCGATTGAATGGAGCCGTGCGATACCTCGTATTGCCGCGGGTTAGCGTGGCCTTTAATCCTGGCAGATTGCGAATGGAAAGCGGTTAATAAAGCATCGAGTTGTGATTGGTCGACTAACTCGATTAATTTGTCGAATAATTAATTTATTCAAGATCCCGCGATCAGTGCCCGAGGAAGAGTAAAGCGTGATGATCGACTTTGCAAAACTTCGTCACTATTCACCCATCATCCACCTAATGTGGCTCGTTCCGTTACGAAACTTATGATGTCGTTAAAACATCCGCCTTTATCGACTCTGTTACACTGCATGTTTCGTGTTACGAGCGTTTCTCACCTCCGGTCTTTAAACAATTTTCTCGTTATTGCGTCATTTCTCGGTTTTAACCACGTAACATACACACATACTACATCTGCAGTATTCATTTTCGCAACTTGACATTAAATTAAACGATTACGAGTTATTCAATATGATAAATGCACAAGATGTCCGGGCATTCTCATTTGACGGATCCATTAAGGGCCGCCTGTTTTCTGTTTGCGACAGACAAAAAGCGCGTTCTCAGGAGAAATGCTCTTCGCGACAGTTTTTCGTCCAGCAGACGGTCAATCAATGTGATTCAGTTAGAGAGACCTGAACTGTGCGATACTCGAAGGAGATGCGGCGGTAGGTAGGGTCTTAGGATAAGTTGGAAAAAAAACGTGTCGGTCGCCTGTTACGACAAATTGGGAGCTGCCATCGTGACAAACCCAACGTATCCTCGAGTGACCTCTCGGTTCGCGGGTCCATTGACGACCCCGACTCGATCGGGAAGCTATGACCCTCAGAATCTCCTGGGAACACCTCTAATAGCCGGATTATCTCCTCTTGTGTTTCTTCTATTACCCTTCGCTCTTGCCTCTAATAAGGATAACGAGCTCGTCACGGCCCTTTCGAGGCTCCATCGTTCTCAATCTTTTTCTTAGAGCAGGTGGATTCATTTGAATATGCTGAGTGCAATTACTATTTTTTTCTCTTTTTTTTTTAAAGGAGAAAATTTGTTATAAGAGGAGCTTATGTGCCAAAACATATAAGTCCCAAGTTAGAAATGCAACAACAAAAAATAATTTTGATTCGAAATGAAGATTAGATCTCTCGTCTGAAACGAGTCATCAGAGCGAAATATCGATGGGGTAACTTTTTAGCTCCTAGACACGCGGCATATAGCGTTGGGTTATTCAACGTCCGCACGGTGAATGAAAGTTATTGATTTATCGATTGGTTCGTCAAACGATTAGGAGGGTCTGTTGATTAATAGTCGACGTATGCCACAAGATAAACTGACGTACTGGCGTTCGTCGACTTCTTGTTTTTCCTCTTCTTCTTCTCACTCGGTCCCGCGACCGTCTGTGTTCACCCCCTTCACCCCTATCCCCGCTTACGAATAACTCGCGTCATGTAAGTTATTTGTACGAGAGTCGAACCTTTAACGACCGTGTCTCGCAAGACGATCGATGTTTTTGCTATTCGCGCGCTCACCGTTCACCTCGGAAATCTCCACGCGAAACGTATTTAGAAATTATTTTTAAACGTAGATTTATTTTATCGTTATTATTCTTGCACAGAAGATAAAAACTGTATTTTCTTAAAAAAAAATCGATATGTTCTGGGACAGCAATATTTCACTTGTATGTATAACAGTTCGAAAATACTTAGTTTTATGTACAATTGAATATATGTATGTATGGGCAATTAATATAATATATTTCGCGCAAAAAACAATCTAATTTTTTTTTAGATGTATAGTCAGCTAAAATCTTAAATAATAATAGACAATACAGTTATCGAAATTTTCCTAAGCTTAAGTGCTCATATCGCTCGTGCATTACGATTGATTTTCAGAAGTTGTTCTTAGAAAAACGTACAAGGTGGTCGACGTTCGCCGCGTACGTCGTTCTGTACTGTAATATCATTCCCGTCAAGTTTTAACGCGTTAAAGCGTGGAAGGAGTTACCATCCGGAGTCATCTCGAGTGGCTCATTTGCTGTCGTTGCTGTCGTTTGCTGCCGTCGGCGAGGCCACCGGTGGCTCGAAATCCATTAACGTTTGCTGCGCGCTCAGAAGGCCGACCAATAAATTTTATTAATACATTCGTGGCAGGGCAATAACGACAGGCGGCATTGTGCGTGAACGGACACCGAGATGAAAGAGAGAGCGCATGGATTTTCTCTCTCTCTCTCTCTCTCTCTCTCTCTCTCTCTCTCTCTCTCTCTCTCGACTGTAAAGCCCACAAGTAGCGATAATGGTAGCGTTTTGCGGCGACCGGTAAACCACTCCGTCTTCCGGGATCCTGGTGGCCAGCGGGAGCGCCGGAGAACACGACTAATGCATTTGCAGCATCGAAGTGACAGTGGCGACTACCAGACACACATCGGTATTTTGTACCTGAAGAAAGCCTGACGCTTGATTTCCATTCTTACGTAATAATTGAATCGCTCGCTTTTGCCGAGTGACTTGTCATCTTTAGCCGATTAAGGGCTGATTATATATTACGCTTCGAGTCTTAATCAAGCACATTTTTCTTTCCTTATTTAATAGATTGAACTGTAACTAAAAAAAGAACGTTGTTATTCAATAATGAAATCATTATAACATTTTTAAATAAAAATTAATCTTCGGTACTCCCATGCTTAAATGCTAATCCACTATAATGCGAATGGTCTTAAGATCCATTTATAGAATACATTAACTCGAGTTAAATCAATGTCTTACGAATACACGCTGCATATAACCGTTATCCATATATTCTTTTAAAAATAACGAATGAAAAGCGGTTTCGATAATTTCTATATAACGAGATACCATTTAGATATCAAATTTAGGCTCGACCGCATGGCTGCGTCTATATCGGTGAGTTCCCGAGGGAACCATGATCGTTTTCCAATCTGGCGGACGCCTTATTACAGGCCTGGGCCGGTCAGGCTGGACGCCATACGGTTGCACGTGTCTACATTACGAGGGAAGAGAAGAAGAACCTTACCGGGTATGTATCCATCGGCCAACCAACGGCAACCGGCGGGCTTCTGATCGCAAGAAGAGGAGTCTTGAGACGCGAGAGGAGTTCGAGAAGCCGCGGTGACGGCGGCGGTGGTGGCGGGAGAGAGAATGAGGGGGGAGGGACCGGAGAGATGCTGAGGCCCGCGCGTATGATATTAAACACTATAATTATTATTTAAATTCCAGTAGGATGGCTCCCGGTGTTGCGGCTCCCTCTTCTTCGTCTTTCTCGTCATATCTCCCTCTTCTTTTCGCTCTGTTTCTCTCCATCGCGGTTTTGTCCTCCCTCTCGCGCCTTCCATCTTCCACCACCCCTTCTCTCCCCGTACCATCGTATGGCCGCGCGCAGCCACGCGCTTTTTGCTCTCGTATACTGGTTGCCCCTCGTCGACTGATCCTTTTGCTTTTTCGAAGTCGCTTTGCTTCTGCTCCGCCCGCGCGTAGGCGCAACTCTCTTGGTCTCGTCGAGTTTCAAGACCGAGACCGAGACGAGAAAGAACGGTCGCAACCATAGATCCGATCTTATAGCCATTGCCACCATGAGATGGTTTATTGCCGAGACCTGACCCCATGTAATCACTATAAACTATACCTTCCTCTCTCAGAGAGGGCCCTTTCTCCCGTACCCACGTGTTCCTATCAGGTGCCATTACGCGCAGCGCGGGAGGCTCGCCCCCTTCTTTTTTCTTCTCCCGTATTATCACCCTTTTCTTTATTTTTCCACTCTTTTGCATCATACAATACGAAATTTCTGTATATTTTACTTGCCTCTTCTGATTTTTATGGGAAATTTTTGATATCTTTTGTTTCATATCCGTATCTAATTATTATTTTCACATTAGAGAATAAGATATAATTATTTATTGCTTTACAATATCTTCTAAGTTTAAATATATAAAGATAAAATTGAAAATCTCAGAAAAATTTTCTATACATTTTCATGTGAAATAAACGTAGAAACGTAGAAAACAATTATATACATATAAAGATATATATAAAGATATATATAAAAAGATATATATAAAAAGATATATATAAATATATATATAAAGATGTTATAGCGATGTTATATATTATTTTTATTATAATTTTCTGCAGAAATGTTAACGAATCATGATCTACCGCTTTACCCCGTTTTTCTTGTCTGAAATAAATAAATTCTGAATTTCTTACATGACTTTGGGTTTCTTTTATATTTAAGTATTTTTCATCTCGGAAAAGAACTGGACAGTTAACGGACGTGTTCAAGCATGGGGAGAGTTCTCCTCTCAACTTGGTGCCTTCAACTCCGATGCAAATAATCTTCTTCCTCTCATGACCGAAGAAAAACAATGCGCCGGATTCAATACCGGTAGCGAGTCCAAGCCGAGATCGTGCGTTGTGGGTGGGCCTCTCTCTCTCTCGAAAGAGGAACGATAGCAGCAACGGCATCGAGAGAACTGCAGGGGCAGCATCGCTGCTCGGTTTCACGGTCTCGTGGAGCTGGCGGCTACGTTGGCTCTTATGGGAACGCGATAGATCCGATAAAGATGCACGCACACCAAAATCTGTCGGTTACGCATTTCTTAAAGTTGCTCCATAGCCGCCTGAACGGTTATGTTCTTCATTTTCAGTCTGGACACGCGAATCATTATCTTAACGCAATCTGTCATCGATTTTGGAATCTCTTGCGTGGTCGTGGGCTGTTCAGAATGTGTGCAGAATTTGATGCATGATGTTAGCGGCAAGAATGATTTGCTTAACGCGAAATACGGACAACGTATTACTGATGTGAAAGAAGCTTTACAGGGGTAGCGTAGTAGCCACTGCTGAAACGATTCCTTCACAGTGGAGACCTCCGTACGGGCTTGTTATTATTTGTACTATTGTTGGCTCGTGACTTGCAACCCGGGCCCACGAGTCAGCCGCTCGTTGGCTCGACTTGTCGGTCCGCCCACAAGAAAACAAACATCGATGTATTGCCGACCGTCTCCACTACGTTTCCTTCCTGGCGTCAATGATGGTGGCAAACCATAAAGTTTCTACTAGTATTTTATCAAGTGCGATGGTAGTTCCGTCGCAGTTGAATAAGTTAATGTTTATAATCATAAACTGAAATGTATTCTGATATATTTCAGGTATATTTTAAATGTAATCGTGTTTTACGGATTGCACGATCAGTGACTGGACACGTGCGGTTTACTAAAGGGATTGCGACGAGTATCGGTGATTTGATAAGGATCAAGGACAGCGTTGAATTCTGAACGTCGAGAGAATGGTTCGTTCTCGCTCTCGCAGCGGCTGACACACATTCGCAGCGACGGTAACCCGTTTAGGAATCAACGCGGCAGTCATTACCAACTTTGTCGTAGTGGGACATTCACTAAGAAGCAAGTTGCTCGATGAGGAGTATTGGCGACGATGGAAATCGCGCGTTTATAAATGGTCGCTCGTTCGTTCGATTAGATCGTGAGAAAACGCACCAGTTAAGTCGATACTAACGCACGGAGGTCCATGGAAAAGCCCTGCGCGAACGACGATCGTGGTCGTCCTCAGTTGATCTGCCCGTATGCTCGATCGTCGATTGTAGACTCCTTTGGTATCTCGATCGGCGAATGCTTAGACATCGCTCCTCGGCAGTTCGTTCACTGCCTAATGGTGGGATCGGTAAGGAGCGATTAAATCGCAGATTCCTTATCTCACCTTACGGTTTCCACCCTGCTCCCTGGGCGGGAAGTGCCCCGAGGCGTGTACGAAGACGCGTACTTCCTCTCATCCTCCCTTCGTGCCGTCGACGTTTTTCGAGCCGGGTATACTATACGTACCTCGGTGCAGAGGCGCGTCATTATACTCACGTCACTCAAAAGCTCCTCTTCTTCTGCCCTGCCGGGGTCCGAAGTTATGAGAAACACGAGCCGCGAGGTAACCGCTGCTGCCGCCACCGCCTCGGTTGGCATCTTTTCTTCTCCTTCTTTTCCTCCTCCTTCTTTGCCTCCTTCCCTTTCGCCTTCGTCATCTTCGTCTCATCGTCAGATCGCTGCTCCTCGAACAATCATTTATAACCGCGCACGATAATTCGTGCAACGTGTCCCCGAACAAAAACCGCGATCGATAGAGGTGCCAGATAGACGAAGGGACGCGCTCCCGATGTCCCGCGGTCGATCGTACTTACAATGAGCCACTGCGACACGACGTCTTCAACGTTGGAGCCAAAGTCTTATCTCATCTTCTTTTTTGATGATCGGTCACAATTCTCGTTTCGATTCGTTTTCGATTGGATATCATTGTCCTTCGTCGCTATTGATCGAATCGATTTTTGGTATATTTAAAACTATTTTTTTTCATAGTTCATATCTTTGTCAATAAAATTTGTTTCTAGTATTATTTCTATAACAATTTCTTCAAAGTCTTTGAATTAATAATAAAAGAGATTACTTTTTCTGAATTGAAATTGTATAAAAGTCTACGTAAGTTACAATCATCTTCGAATTGGCATCGAGGAACTTATAACATACTTATAACAGATGACATTTGCAAGTTTACTCGATATGCGTCGGAATTCATATAAAAGTATTTTTTTCCCTTGGCGGACGATAATCGTTAAAATAGATACCGGTGACGATGTGTGACTACTATTAAGATACAAAAGGAAAGTCCCGGGCTGGTGCAATGCGTAGGCGAATCGAGAGTGCAAGGCCCACGTCGATGCCTCGCCCTTTCCTTGGCACCATCTAACTCCATTCTTTTCATTCGAGCTTCCCCCGCTTCGTTCGGTTCGCATATACCCACTAAACCCATAATTAGAGGCTTTCGTAAATTATATGCGCGAACGTGTGTCCCCTCGGTAAAATATCGGCTTAATAATAACAGTTGAAGAGCACGGCAATTATCAGAACCCCTGAGGAGCGAGAAGAGAGAGTCTCCATGTTCTTTTGTCTCCTCCTCTTCCTCCTCCGCATGGAATTTCTTTTTCTATCGCATCAGATATATTATCTTCGAAATAAATATAAAACGAATATATTTATTATAACAAAATTTTACAAACAGATCTTTTGATCAAACATATTATACAGGAATGTGTATCTTGGGAGATAAATTGAACTGTATTCTGACTAAGCGCACTTAATATACTGGATAAGTATGAATGTCAATGCGTTATGAATAATGTGCAAATTACTAATGGACAACACGCATAAACGTGTAATGCACAGAGAGAGAGACATGTAGAAGTCATTAATCGTTTCATGCTCGCTCATTCACGAGGATGGATACCTTTAGGATCTTTTCTAGTATCGACTTGCTGCAAGAAGAATCTAGTCTGGGTGGAAAGAAGCTTTGTTGCGGCATGTCTGTTGTTTTGCCAGTTATAATTATACAAGCTCGTTTTTCGTATGGACGATCATGTGGGTACAGCGTTCGTTCGTTTGATGGAACGCGCAACCACAGGTTCTTAAGGGCAGCCATAATGCGCGACTGGGTACAGTGGCTTTTTATTAGCTAATTGGTAATTAAGTCGGGTTAAGCAGTGAGCAGCCAACGCTTTCTTGTCTGCCTCGAGTCGTTCTGCAACTCGCTAATTTAATTTGCGGTTTCGTCGCGTTCGTCTCATACCTGAACGAACGGCAGAAGCTGTTCGTTTGCGTTCGTTTCTAATTTTTCGAACAAGTAATCGTATGTTCTAAAGAATATATTTGAACTTACAACTGTATACCATACATAAACTTTACGATGAAATAGATGTTTTAAAAGTATATTTATAGCTCTAAAGTCGCTGAATGATTTTTGATTCAGTTATTTATAAATTTTAACTGTAATATAACAACAGAAACTATAATAATTTTAAATTAAGATAGAAAAATTTTTTTAAACTGGCTGTTGATATTGCTTTGCTTACATCTATTGTCACAAAGCTGCAAATGTGCATCGACACGTGCCTTGTTCATTTAAAGATTAGAACTCTAGAAGCCACCAAGGTTTTATGAATCTCAACTTTTTGAGAGCTGTCGTTCGTGAGGACCGAGTGACGTATATACACCGATATACTGCGAGAAAAGAGAGAGGGTACACCCTGAGGGCACGAAAAACAGGCCTGGTACTGATTTGTCGACGAGATTAGACAATTTGTAAACACGCCGTGCCGAGTGTACCGGGTTGACCTGTCTCTGAACCCGTCCTACTTCTCTCTCTCTCTCTCTCTCTCTCTCTCTCTCTCTCTCTCTCTCTCTCTCTCTC
>NW_017259376.1:379807-397734 GCF_001594045.1 Atta colombica
CCCCGCTCCTCTCCCTTTGACCGTGAAGAAACCCGTCGTCGTCGTAATTCGAATGCATTCACCCTGATTCACCCATTCACTCCTTCCATTCATGTCGGTCTTTTCCTCGTACGCACCGACCGCGAACATGATGACGCCATGAATTCGAGTAATCGTGATTATAAGGAGGTGGAAAGGAGCGCAGGAAAGAAATGGTGGATCACAATGCAACCGCGATCATGACTGGAGGTCAGATCGAGTCGGTCGCGAGGTACGGATGTGGAGATGTTGTTCTTATCGATACTGACGAAGTCGCCGTGTAGTCGGGGCGGAGGACCAGGGAAAACACGAAGGAGGACTCAGACACGGATTCTTCACTCAAGGATGCATCTCGCCACACCTCCACTGCGAAGAAATCTGCCGGTAAAGAAAATTAACCGGATGTGACGTTGTCAGGAATCTAAAAGGCATCTTTGCTCTTATAATCGACGTGACTTTTGTTGTTTTATATATTAATGCTACACTAACTGTGCCTTTTAATATTCTACTACTTCGCTGTTTTTTATCAATCATTTATTAATATCATGATTATTTTGAATAAAAGGGGAAAAAAAAGGATAAGTACAAAGGCATATTTTTTTCAGATTTTTTTCAGACTTATTTTTTTCATCGTGTAGAATTAATTGAAGCCCCTTGAAGAGAATGTGACTTGTCTCCCTTTTCCATTTCTCCGTCTGGCTTCGCCCTTCGCCTCCCCTCTACGGTGTTCTGAGATGAGCGTACGGCGAGATGTAACTATGTGTTAGGGCGGTGACTTCAGACTTGCCTAACCACACGTGGACACATTGGCTCTCCTCGCGCCCACGCGCAGAAAAAGCCACGGGAACCCCTTTTGTTCCCTCCTCTCTTTGTCGTTAAACAATGAAACGCACAGGGGACCTCTAATAACCTCGGCACACGCAGGTATAAGCAGGTAGTGCCGGCGCACATTGCGAGGTATGATGTGTAGGTCGCGGTGCCGACTATGGGAGACAAATTATAATGAACGACGGCGGCGACGAGACAATCCGCACATTGCGGCGTACTGCGCGAAGATGCGAAAGTATTTCTATAGCTGAGCAATGTCTCCGGCAAAAGGAGAAAGAAATCGAGAAAAGAAAAACGAAATGAGTCACTTTGTGACAATTCGAGTGTCACGTCCGGCCTGTCTGAAACCGAATCATTTCGAAAATCATTTCGTACATAATAGTCATGTTTCGTTTCGAGTTATCAATAGTTGATGACACACGAGATTCATTTCATATTCCAATAAAAGTGGCAGTGGGACGTTACTCCTTATAATTCGGCGGATCTAATGGTGTCGGAAGATGAGCGAGAGCACAATCTTCGCATGGACAAAAGAGAAGAACAAGGGAGGGAAGGGACATGAGAGTTCTCCTCGGCTGGCTCGAGATCGGACTCGTGACCCGGCCCTTTTCGTTCCTGGCACATTGATTCTATGGAGTGACGGATGGTTTGGGGTCGAAGGAGGTCACGGTGGCGCCTCTTGGTCCCTTCCCTCCATTCCTCGCGTTCAGCCCTCGATGTTTAGTTTAGGTTCATTCTATCTCGTATACTTTGCCTTTTTTGTCAGTATATATCCTGGCTAGGCCTCAACTTGTATCTCATCCCGAAGGGAAACGCAAATAACTCAAGATCATGGCAGTACTAGTACTTGGTTTTAAGTGTTGTTATAGTGATCACGCGATAATCATATAATTCGTACAAGAAAATTCAAGTATCAGGGTAATAGGAGATTTACTACTTTGATATTTTGAAGTATATGATATTTTGAAGTATCCTTATATCTTTAAATCATGTAATGGAAAAGTAATTGATAATAAATAAAATATGCATACTTATATACACGGAGATGGGAGACATTTGATTTGCAACAATCTTGTAACGCACAGATTAGTGATTTTTACCAATATTCTCTTCCGAAGTACATTGCAACATGTTTATAATCGTAACATAACTGAAGAATATTTGGAACGATTTTGCAACAGACGGGGAAGGATCTGAAAGATGATGTCACGTGAAGCGTGGGGTGACATGCACGAGTGCCGCTCCCGATGGAAAAATTAATAGAATCATTTTACTGAACCAGTCTACAATCTCTGTTTCTCCTCTCTTGCACGTGTATTGTGGCTCCAAAAACTCGTATACTGAAATTCTCAGTTGGGGAACAGATGAGCGGCATGAAATGGAAAATATAGCAACGTCTCACTCTCCCAAGACTACCGTCGCCTTTCGGGATAAGAAAGAGCTTTATACGCTTAAGCATCCCCGCTAAGATTTGTCACGAGCTAGTTCGCCCGGTCGAGTCACCATCTCTCCGAGTCTTGATAAGGAGAACTTCGTAAAGCGGTCCGTAGACAGTGCTGTATCTTCCACTACTCGTTACTTTCTTTTATATCCTTAGCAACATTTGGTAATGCTGTTTTAACGTTAAGGAAAATCAAGTTTGCTATCCATGTCGTTTGCATTTGCTAAGATTGGAGCAACAATATAATGATGGATTGTTGTAATGATAAGGGCAGCATTTTTTTAGATTTAATCTTCAAAATCTTTGTGGAAACTTTCTCGTTGTAAATTAAGTGAAAATAAATTTGTGAAAAGCTGTAATATGATGTATTTTTTTTTGCGAATTCTGCTGTCATTTCCTTCAAACACATTAACCCGATATGTTTCTAATAACATATACCGTTTGGCTGTATAAATTTTACGACGACGTTTTCTTGGTTTCGAAGTACGCAAATCGCGTGAATACGAAGAGCTTGACAGCCGGTGGTCAAAAACCCACATTGATGGCGACGATGAGATTCATAGCCGTCAAACGAACCGATAGCTCGTAGGCAGGCTATAAAACTGCGCTAAAACGAGAATGATGCGTTGTGGTTTGTAACTTCTATTTCGAGACGCGATCCCGGAAACGAACCAAGTGGCAAAAGGCGAGGCTTCTCTCTCGCTTCCTTGCTTTATCTCTCTCTAAAACCGTTACAGCGTACCATGCATTGTGTCGAACGGTATTATTACATCGACCTGCCTGTACGTCTTATAAAAGAATCACGAGAGACGAGCTGCGTTTGTCTCCTCATTTGTCGTTATGTACTTTCTTTAATTCTTTTTTCTCCACTTTTTTTTACTATCGAAGAAAATTATGCAGCTATTCCAGCACGCTTTATTTTAATTCTAAAACTATCGCAATAAAAACTATTTACTTGAAACTTTAACGGTGGGAAAACCGCTCTAAGATCTAATGTTTTCGGAGAAGGAAGCTTGTTTCTTAGTAGCAAGAAGAGTTGCAATTACGAGATGCGTCTAGTTCTAGAGTAGTGCGAATAACACCATGTGTATTAATAGCGTATCGATTGCAGAACCAGTTTTGCTTAAACAACACAAGGGCAAGATGTCCGCAGAGTTAACTCTAAATCGTATTCCGGTCTAATAAATTTCCCCACTGGGGAAGATCCGTGTGTTAGCGGAACTGGTATACCCCGCAGCGGCTGCTATCTGACAACGTGTTTTCATATGTTAAAGACACGATCCCGTGGAAGGAGACGTTACGCGGCAACTGGTAGTTACTAGAGACCATTCCTGCTCCTTTCTTTTCTCTCCCGGGCGATAAAGCGTCCGAGGAACAGAACGAAGGAACGACAGTTCTACATATTGGCTGGTATCTCCGGCCATTTATCTTCGAATTCATTACTGCCTAGCTGATGCAGCGCGACCGTGCATCGTGTGTATACCCTGCCGGAAAAGGACCACGAATCCCTTGGTTTGCTCGATGGCCTCCTCCCCCTTGGTCCTAAAACGCATTTTCTTTTCTCAAGGAATTCACTTTGTATTAGAAGCTGACAAGCTGTCGAAACAAATGTACCCTCAAAACCATTTCTTTTCCTTCGTCCATAATCATCAACACAATATTGACGTAAATTATCAGAAGACTCGTGTAAATGAATATTTGATTCAATAAAAATGCTAAATAAGAAATCTGATTACATAAAAATCTGATTACATGAAAATAATTAATACTACGAAAGTTAAAATTCTTATTCTCTTTATTTTCTTTAACAAGATTGAGACTATCAATAACATTGAAAGAAACAAAAACGAAGCAATTATTAAAGAGCGCGCCATGTAAAAGATAATGCTCTCTGCAATTAGTTGCGTTGATATTCGGTGGCGATCTGGATTCTGTAACGTGAGTGTTATTAAGAGCTACATTACTCGATGGCTTTAATGTCTTCGCTACGTCCGAGGAGAATCGTCTCGTTTAAACCCTCTTTCGCGACTCTTTCGTCGCGAGCGATTTATCATTCCGGTCGCGCTAGTCGCACTTCGACCAAGGTCTTTTAGGCTCTCGTCTTCTCTCTCTTTCTTTCGCCGTCCTATTCTCTCGACTGAAATTCGAACGACCTTGAGTTCGTGACATGATTTTGCAAACCTACTCTCACTTTCTCAAAAATTTTTTCGTAACTAATATAATATCACTAAATAAAAGTCCGTTTTCGATTTATATTTATTTCGCGGTATATTTAACTCAACTTACAACAATCCACTCGATCACACTACCTGTATTCGTCATTGATAATTAAATCGGAATCAGCACTGCATATCGGCGCACAATGCATTGTAACGCACATGAAGACGGTCGATTTTACTTGGCACGTTTTGGCGATATTTATTTCGGGGGCGATTACGTGAAATACGCGCAGGGTTGTAGGAGAGACACTTATTACGAAAACATATGTAAATCCCTTCCTTCCCCGAGATCACATCGATGTTGGATACTCTCCCTTCGCTTCATTGTTTCGGGCGACTTTTTTCCACTTACAATCGCCGTGCCATCCTGTGGCCCCCTGCGCCATTCCCGCCGCTCGCATTCGTCGTTCTTCACCGGCCGCGCAGCATCACATCGGATATACGGCACATACGGGGGTCGTTATGTTTTATGGCTAATTGTTTTATTATCTTTGACATATTTCCAGTTTACGGCCGCGGCTCGACATTTTGCTTCATGGCTGTCTATTGTACGTGATGAACGTCGCTTTATGTGCCACCCTGGATTATACTTCGGCCTACGCCCGGCTCGTGTTTTATTCGCAAGATGTTCATCACATCGAATATGATAAACAGTATTTCTTTATGATAAAAAAGACATCTTTTGTATTATCTCATGAAAAAATGTATTCGATTCGCAATATAAGTATCATTGATTGTCTTCGTGCTTTAATCAACGTTCTTTAGTTCTTATAATACTATAAAGTTTTATTTAATTTAATTCGATTAAAATTATACAAACATAATTAATGTTTGATTAAATTTATCCAAAATGCGAGAAATTCTGCAACTTTTGCAAGAATAACTTGCAGAAAAATGCTTGTACGTTGCATTTCTTGAATCGGTATTTTGGGATCGCGAATATTTCCGCTACGTGTCATCCTCCATTCCGTCAGGCTCGTCTTGCATTCCTACGCCGGAAGGACATCTATCACACCCTCGACATCCGCAATTGAGCGTGTTGCTTCGACGAGAAGTCTGACCAACGACGAGCAAAGATAGACAGACAGAAAGACGTGCGGTTCGAGAAAACGAGGAGGACAAAGTCCACGATGAACGAGGATACGTACGTTGGAAATTCTTTTTGGTTTAGGTATGCCAATATATCGCCTTCCATCGTCACCCCTCCGGCCACCTCTAGGATACGTGACTCCTGGTAAGAATGCACCCATCGTCCCACCCGATCGGCCATACTGTTGGGGTTAAAATAAATAATGTCCACGTTCCGTCAAAATCGAGTCGATACGTGAATTCCTCTCTAAACTAACCCCCAGACTTAACCTATGATCCTCCGAACATAATATTCGATTTTGGCGTGAGTTTTCTCGACTGTGATACATTTTGAGTATAGATCAAATGTTATTAACTTTATTATAATCACTTTATTATAATCACTTTTGTAGAAAAAATGTTTTAAATTATAATGTTAAATTATAATGTTAAATTTAATATACAAACAAAAAAATAATTTTTTGCACATTTACGATTGAGAAAAAATTGCTATTGCTATTTGACTAAAATGTAGAAAATTGTTATTTTTTCTTCATAAAAAACAGCTTAGCTAACTCATTCCTTGAAAAAAAGTTATTTCTTTGACTTTGAGTTTGCTTGGAAAACTCGTGGCAGATTCGCTGCCGAAGGATATTCTAGGAAGGTCGAGGTGTTCTACGAGCCCGTTGACTCTCGGCTCATATAAATCAATGTCTCTCCGTGGCACACCACGCATATAACACCGTAATGTCGTCCAAAGGCCTCGATATATTCGCAGGAGGGTCTCGCCCACGGACTTCGAGGTCATTCCTACATACATCACTGACGTTGTCAACTCAATTCTCCTTCTTGCGTACTCAACTTTCATTCAGCTATTCACGGTAGTCAGGTGAATTCCGTAATCAATTTGTTTACAAATGTAACATTGATTCTTGTCTTACTTTGGTAACTTACTTTGGTAACTGCAAATAATTACAAACTGAAAAATTTTTTAATAAATATTCAACAATTATTTTTAGGAGAGAGAACATAATCTTAAAATAGATAATTTATTCAATTTATGAAGCATGAATCAGATTATTGTCAGTTATATCGATCCATTTCCTCGATATGTGACTTTCTTTTGCGTGCATAGGAGTAGTTTTATTTTAAAAAAATACAAACTTTGGACTGGTACTGAATGATCGCATAGATTTGACAGCCTTGGAACCGAGATCGTTGCGGCATGTCGGGGGCCAATGGATTTCAGAATAGTGCGTAAGCGCGCGACGAGGGTGGAACAAAGCGAGGGTGTTGAACACAACTGATGTTCACTTATTGGCGGCGTGTCTGCCGGCATGGTGCAGTTACTCATGGACCGCAGACGCGCGCCGGTGGATTCTACTTCCCTCTTTCTCTCGTACGTGTGTGTATGTGATGTGAGTCGTGAAATGCATATGTACATTTGTGTATTGTGTGTGTATATGTGCGTGGAGGGCGGAGGGTCGTGAAACAGGTGGCGCCAAAACCACGGTCGTGGGCTATAGCTGTCAAATATTGTGGTTACTTTAAAAATCGATCGAATCCCCTATGCCTTTAGTTCCCTTCTTCTCAACGAACAAGACGCATTGCTATCCTTTGTGAAGGATTCAAAATACGATCGGCTATAGGAAGGATCTTCCGTTGCAAAAGAATGAAATCCAAGTTCAATAATTTAATTTTTCAAAAACCGCAAATCTATTCAAATATATTCGCCTTACACATATTCGATAAATGAAAATCTTTATCACCATAACGATAAAAGATAATCAATAATAAATTATTTAATAGTTCAAACTGTTGATGTTTTTTTTTTTTTTTCAAAAACATGATATCTTCATAGTGTATAGCATAATTATAGGAAGTACAGATCCTTTTTATAGCACGATTTATTGAGATTTAATCTTACAAACATTTTATCCCGATGCATTTCTGAGATAATAATCCTTTCTGTGAAAAAATAGAGTGACCTTGGACTCGTAATACCCTTCGGACACTCATTAGACAATTTAAGACACGTTATATCCCAATTCGCCGGTCTATTATCTGAAACTACATCGGCTTCTTGGAAGAAACGCTTCTTCTCCACAGACTCCACAGCTATTGAATAATATAACGACCTGCAACCCTATCCTCGCATAATAAAGATTCGCCCAGAGCATCGCTGCGCTTTTGCCTTGTTTTAGCGGAATGACGAAATTCATCATAGCCACGAAAAGACGATCGGGGCTTCCTTTAATCGTGCTTCCTTTAAAAGTGCCTCCCCTTCATTCGCCCCGTATATATAATAGACTCTTATTTTTTATTCCGATATACGCGTAAAATAACAGCGATAGAAATGTCAGTCCGTTCTCTCCATGTTTAACATAAGACCTAAACATTTGATTTTACTTACTTAACATTTGATTTTACTTACTATTAACAATAATAATAATTAATAATAATAAAATTTAATATTATTAACATCCAATAATAATAATAATAATATCTATTTTTATAACTTGTCTACATTTGTCTATAACCTAAACATTATTTCGCCATTATTTCGTTCTCCGTAATCTTCTCTTATCGATGAGGCGTTCAAAGGAGGACAATCTGCAATCGTTTCCAAGAGTCTTTAAGCAATTTGTATAATCTTTATTGAGAGACACTGGTGGCACTGTGCCCGCGAGGCACAACGGGCCCCGATTTAGTTGGTTCAGGGGGTTGTAGCTGTAGTTGAGGTGAAACCACGCACTATCCTGCTCTCTCATTCCTTCCTCTCCTGATCCTTCTTTTTTTCTCGTGCGTTCTTCCTTCCTCTTGGCCCTCAACCGCCAGACATGTAATAACACGTTACGCGATTGCCAGGGACCGCGGGGCCCAAAAACGTCGAAACCGAAAACACAGCACACACATACACACACACACACACACACACATACACACACACACACACACACACACACACACAAAAGATCTAAACAGCTATGAGGGGCCGAACTCGAAACACAGGGACACCGACACCTAATAATCCCTAATCTAGCGGCATCCCATAACTGGACCTAACTAAATGCTATTTCGTACGTGCGTACACGCGTCGTGCATGCCACAGAGCACTGGACGGCTCATCGACTATGCAGAAATTTTTTTTCTCAGCCCCATCATATAATTGATTCTATATGTTTAATTATAGGTATTCGATGCTTTCGATGGCCCATCCGACGCGCATCCAACTATGAAACGCCCTATCCAATTGAGGGATGATTTTTCTAGTGTGAAAATTGATTATTGGATAATATAATGAGATAATAAGCAACTAAAAATCGACTCATCACTATTTTTAATAATTGTCTTTTTGTAAAGAAAGAGTACGACAAAAAACAATATGAATTGTCTGAAATGAATTAACTATGCGACATGATTTGCTATTTAAGAAAATCACAGGCTAAGTGCATGCGTTTTTTTCTAAAAATTCATTTTTTTTTTAACAGACATAATTATCTATATTCTCGGTAATCTAGATCTGTGTAAAAGTGAAAGGAATTGAATAGGGGAGTTCAACGTAATTGAATTACTGTATATTTCATTTCTCGCTACATACTTACCTTTCTTCTTTTATTAATTTTGTTGCGAAAACAAGTTGGCGAGTAACGCGACGATGCAATCCTTCACTTTGAAAAGATTGGCAGAGGCACGAGATAAGAGGTTCCGATAATAACGAGTTTGTAAGTAGGACAGGTGTCCGCGCGATAAAGCCCACACGACATCTGAAAGTTATGCGCTGGCACGCACGCGTTTCCGCAAAATAAAAAAGGGCGTCGTATAAAGGAACGGAGAGTAGAGAAGGAGCGCAAGCTACACATGATCCTTTGTCATCCGGAAGGCAATCTGGAGCTCCGTGATAAATGGTAAACATTAGAATGGGGGTTCCGCGTCGAACCGATCCCTTGCACACTGAACTCTTCCCCGAGGAAATCGCGCAATCTCGCGCAAGAGAATCTCGATGCGATAAGAATCGAAGTAAATAGTCAAAAAGATCCGTTCTCTTTCCGATTGGATTACTTATTCCACTCGATGCAGTCTCGCGATGTGGAATAGCGAGTTTTGCAAACAATATTGTCGGGAATAGTACCTACGCATCTGTGTGTGTGTGTGTGTGTGCGTGCGTGCGTGTGTGTGTGTGTGTGTGTGTGTGTGTGTGCGTGCGTGCGTGTGTGTGTGTGTGTGTGTGTGTGCGTGTGTGTGTACATATATATATATATATATGCTTAACGGAAAGTGAAATTCTTATTGGAATTTAGATTATTTTATAAATTCAATTATTCGAATATAACAAAGTATGTTTATATTTTATATTTCTAAATGAATTTATAGATAATGATAAAATATAATTTTTGTAGATTCGTTTACGTGTTTCGCTAGGTTTTTTTTTACGAATAGTGCACGCGCTTCTTCGCGAGATTTATTCGCCAATTTTCTAGATTACCTAGTTACGCTTATACGCGTTAGGAACGTGGCATCACCGACATCTCCGAGTCCCGAGAATCGCGTGCTTCTACTTCGAATAAAAGATGAAGAATGATGAAAAACCACAAGCGCCCTTCAGCTGCCTTAATTCCCTCGTTTAACGCGGTATTCCCCAAGGGAATTTCACTGCGCATCTTTTTCATATATTTTTTTTACGATTAGAAAGGAAAAAGCACACGTAGTAGAATTCAATGAGTATGCGAGTGTAATTTTGCGATTTTCCTTTTGATCTTTGAATAAGGATTCCGTTCGACTTAACATCGAACATTTTAGAAAACAAAATGTCTTTGTTATTAGCTTGGAATACAAGGCACTTAATTTGTTATTTAAGTTCCTGTTTAAAACAACTGAAAAATTCACAATGATTTAGAAGTACTAGATTCCGTACGGAAAAAAAAAACAATACCGATGTTCGATCGATCAATCTTTCTCGGTTACGCAACGTAGAACGATCCCGCGGCTCGGCGATTTAAGGGCGAGTACGCGGTCCGCAGCCGAAATTATGCAAAGTGAATGAAGATAAAAATACACAATGGATAGGGCGCACGCGATATTACGTATTACACGATGAAATCTTATTTATGGACGTACCAGTGGACCCACCCTGGTGGATGCGACCGGCTCCAATATTTTATCTCATCGGTAAAATAAGAATTCATATCCGTACGGTTCTTTTGTGTGACCGGTACTCTCCCTCTTTCTCTTCTCTTTCTCTCTTTCTCTTTGACCGAATTCTGGCGGCTTGGAAAACTGCTCGAGCATTTTCGTAACGACATCGTTGGACTTTCGTGCATCCGACGCTAAATTGACGTTTTCTTACGACCGTAGACTGCGAAGAATTTAGACCGAAACATGTGGTCCTGTGCTGGCTGACAGCGGCCGTTGTAATCATCGTTCTTCCAAGAACGCGCTGCAAGGTTCTTTAATTAATCCCGAAAAGGGATGGTCACTAGTCGACTATTGCAATGAAATGGCTCTCAGCGCACCAAGCGTCATTTGCATGAAAAATATTTTACGCCGTGAACTTGTCTGGCAATCCATATTCGCGAAAATTTTGCAATATGAGATTAAAAAATTTGTGCGGTCATTTTACGTACCATTAATTTTAAATATCCGCATGATATTACTCTTAACAGCGCTTTTTCTCGTCGCGTATTCACGTTTCAATAGTTTCTTCCTCTTTCAACGCAAAATTCTCTCTCGCCTACAAGGAGGGAGAGCAGGATCGTTTAATCTCCTCATAGAAAAATCGCCGCTTTCTTCCAGCGCGCGAGCGTAACTATAGTCGTAGCTATAGCCTATACGAGCCATCTTTTTGTACCGTGGCAGCCTAAGCGACGGGCTGCATTGTGCAAACACGTAGCGGCAATTATTATTATTTATTGTACGTTTTGACCATAACCACCGACTTTCCTCATCCTTTTCGCTCCTCACTCATCAGCTTCCCATTCTGCATGGGCGGTTACCAACTGCTGCGGCACAGTACCTGTCACTAAGCTCCCAGATGTTATACTCGGATAAAATCAATGCCAGCACAAGTTACTGCGCGCGATCGTTAGGAAAATTTATTTGCCACAGTGTCACGCAAAGGATAATACATTTAAAAAATTACACTGGAAAATAAGTAACGACATTAACAAGATGCGCAATAGATTTTTTTTAGAATTTCTTATGTATATTATTAGTATTTAATCGCGATAAATCAGATTTTAAATTATTTTTGTTATTTATATTCTTTATTTGAAGCCTAGTTAAAGTGAATTCAGTTGAAAAGATATTTGAAGATATTTGAAGATAATTTTCGAAACGATAGATATTTTTAGCTTTATGCTATTTTTGAGACATCTCTTTTATTCTGTTTTTTTCTAATAGAGGAAGCCTGTGTGATTCAAGTTAAAGTAACTTGGAGTATGATCAGGTCAGGTGGTTAACCTTGGCCCCAAAATAAATAATATCGGAAATCCTAACCCCTAACCCAGCAACAGCCGTGAACTCTTGGCCGCGCGATACCATGTGCAAAGACTTCGCATTGTTTGTCCGTGCGTATTATTTTATGTCGCCGATTTTTCCTGCCGACTTCCGTTGTCGGGTCATTCGACAGGAAATGCCCGAACGGATGATTCTTCGTTATGTTAATCGCGCCTGAAGTGGAATTTTACAAGACTCATGTCTTTCGTTATATTTTATTTTTCTATGCTTGGTTAGTTGCAAGATGCTCGATTTTTAAATTTTGATTAAATTTGTAGAGATCAACAATTTAAAGATAAATTAGATATAAGTTATCTCAGCTGAAATTGCAGCGTGGAAAATTATATTTATTTTTTACAAAACGTGTGTATAATCATTTTGATTTTTATAAAAATTTTTTTCATTAAACTTGAACTAAAAACATTCGTTAATGGAAATTTTGTTTATCCAATATTTGATAACTGATTGAAGCTTTGTCTGTATTTTTGTATGTTGTGCTATATATAAATCTATATAGATGTGCTATTTATAAAATCTATATAGATTTTATAAAGAAATAAAAAAATTTTAGATAGATTGATATGTAACATCAATCCTCAAGTGAACAGTTTTGTAAAATTTTAACATGTGTGTTTTTAATCGAAATGATTTGTATAATTTGAGATATAATCGCTATAAATTTCTATTTCATAATTATGAATAATCAAATCACATGCAAAATGTTTATGTCATAATTGCTATTTTTAGAAATAAAATATATTATTGCCGTTTCATGCAGGAAGTTGATTTTAAAGTTTCCATTATTAAATATCACCGATTGTAATCTTGATCTCGTTTATAAATTTCTCGGCAAGAATAATGTTACAAGATTAAAACCAGAAATTGATATGATGTTTATTTAATTTTCGCTAAATAAATTACGACAAATAGTTCATTTTTTCTCATACACAAAATTCTACTGGAGAATAAGTATCAGATTCTTTATGTCTTGTCTATCTTGAATGATAAGTACATAAGAATACAAGCTTTTGACTTCGTGAAAACTTTGGTGGTACAGATTAATCAAGTTTCACAAGCTTAATCGCCATTGAGACAAATTACTCGCAAGAAAACGCTACCGCTTTAACGCATTAATTCGATGCGCGACTTCAAAGTTAGTCGCCAACTCCTTGTCGTTCTTCCTTCCATGGTTTAATAAACCTAGTGACTTTGCTGCATGCAGCATTAACCCAGGACGTGACCGACCGCTCGTTCGTTCCTAGTTTTCATCTATCCTTCCTTATCCATTTCCTTATTCACCTTTCCTATCGGGAATTCGCATTCTTAAGAAAAATTTACCTTCTAAATCACGCAAATTTATATCACGATTAATAGTAATTCGTTTGCTTAAAACTTATGTGTCTCGTGTAAACTGGGTATATACAATACTGCACAATATTTTTCATAGAAGCCTTCTTCACTGATTATTTCCTGTTTCTTCCTGCAGCGTCAAAGCTACTAAGATAAGTTTGGTCGCCATCAAAGAGCTTAATTATAAGGGAGAAAAGTGACCTCGTTAACGAAATGACTTAGACTAACCATCGAGCTTCGCGAATTTTCTACCCTTTTTCGATAAGGAAAAGAGCAAGTGTTAGCGCGAGATGGCGACTTGGTTTCGAATTAGGATGATTTCGCCGCTTGCCCGGTGTTTCACAAGAATATGTGCCTTGTTAATCTCACGGTATATTTCGCCCAGGCGGAATATCGTAATTATATTAGTACGGGCTCGTTGAAATTTTCTCGCAAAATTTCATGCAGAAGGGTAGTCGCAACCTCGATTCTTCGCTTTTTCTATGCCCTTTTTCCCAGCCGTGCTAATTTGCTATCTGGTATTTGTCACAGCGCTATTTTAAGAGAGAACAGCGTGCGTTATACGTAAAAGTATAACATATAAGCACACATATTTTTTTCATGATTTGTCTTTAACAAAATATTCAGTATTTCCCCAAATTCATATTTTTTTAAGAGATAGAAGCGAACAGACAGATCATTTAAAATGTAAAATTAATTTAATATTATGGGTCCGTTTTATCTCGAACTTCCATTAAATTAATCAATCGCGCTTTTGTTACTGTGTACACTGTATAATGGTCGCGTGAGCGATACTTTCGGCAGCAAATGATTGTGTTCCTGCGAGTCCAGGAACCGTGTACGGCTCGAAACAATTTCGCCCCTACACATAATGGTATAAATAACAGGATACCGGGTTATTGTACCTCGCATCCTTCCGATCGAATATAATTATCCTGATACCACAGTTCGATAACTCCGCGACGGGAGAATCCCAACTCTCTAGTGATCCATCGGCACGTCGCGTCGGCAACGAATCCACCTTCTCTTTCTCTCTTTTCATTTGCGGATCTCATTCCATCCTACGTGTGTTTCGGGATTTGCCACGGACTGCTGCGAGGAGACGACCGATAAAGGAGGGAAGAAAGGAAAATAAGAAAAGCAGGAGAAGCGTGTGCATGTACGCGTTCGCGTGTCTACGCGCCTGCTCTCATGTACGTGCTGGCGTGTAAGGGAAGACGAGAGGAAGAGAAAGAGAGAGAGAATATTGATCCCACCCTCCCTCCAGGAGCAGGAACCCCTAGCTGGCCTAACTTCACTCCCCCTTCGTTCCACCCGCTGGTTGTTGTGTGCTGCATACCAATTTGCTTGATTTTTTCCTTCCATTCCTTCTCGCTCTCTATGTCTGTCCTTTTCTCACTTTTCTCTCTTCCCCTACTCTCTTCTTTTCATCCACCCATCTCCCGTGGTTAGTCCGTCTCCCTTTCTTCGTATTTTTGCTTCGGATGAAACGCTACTTCCTGTCTGTCTTCACGTGAAAACATGGTATAAAACTCATATAATTCTCATTCGATTTTTTATGCTGTTAATTCGATGACTTCGGTCTTTTAAAGTCTATCTAAAATATCGAAAAAAACCACTCTTATCATGATTACATCAATTATAATAGGTTTCGATCTCTTGACGTTTCAACGAATGCTATTCAAAAAAGAGGGAGAGAGCATGACGTGTGACATTTTCCACTACAGTTCAGGTCCCTTTGGACAATTACAGGAGCCTTCCGGGCGAAATTTTAGTGGAGGCAAACGAAATCGCAACTTGGCGCGAAAGTAGTAAACGATTGTAACTGCCAATCGAATATACGAAATTATAAACGATCATTCGTAATGGATAACAGTTTGCACCGCAATAACATTTGCGAACAATCGATGGCTGAAAACGGTGTGTCCAACAGTCGTAAAACCGTCTACCTAGTTATACAATCGCGCTGTGCATTCTTGTGAGAGAGAAAGAAAAAAAGAGAAAGAGAGAGAGAGAAAGCAAGACAAGGAGAAATGCGGTGCTATTGGTCGTGGTGAATCGGACATTTGAGAAGATTGCAAGTAAGAAGAGCTATATCGAGCAAAGGGACAAGCAATAGGGATGGAAGAAGGTAAGGTGGGTAGCAAAATGGGCGGGTAAGGAGCGGGTTTGAACCTTGAGATAAACCTAGCCTCGTCTGGAATCTTCTATTAGCAATTACAGTTGTAATTGTTTCCTGCAATATGCATGGAAATAGTGGAATTATTTAAAAACCACCCCTACCTCATCGCCCGAGTGGATGGGCAAAACCGATGGCGGTGGCTGCTATCGGGTGGACCAGTGATACCCGGTCTCGTTCACTCTCTCTTCTTCCCTTCTACTCTTTTTTAACTGTTATCTGCTCTACCTCTCTTTCTTATTTCTTGACAGAAGAGAATCTTCCTTTTCTTCTCTCTTTCTTCACCTTCGGTGTGTCTTATACTTTAACGTCGTCAGTCTCTTCGTTTTTCTTCGTGGCGAATCGTCTTACGATACCTTGGAGAAAACCTCGAATCCAAATCCCTGGTACGGTTAATAGTTAATGGACTGGAAACAATTTATCCGTTTAGTTCACGCGCGTGGCTAGCCCTACTGGTGCAATGAAGGTCTTTTCTTTTTGTACGCGCGAAACTAAATACGCGTTACTTATCGTGCAAAAGAGCGCTGTTCGATGTAAGCGGAATTTTAGGTTGCTGTTATCGAGTCGCGCTCAGAAGTTTCCATAACATCACATCATTCTGGATATCTTTCTATCTTTGTTCTTTTATCGATACTACAAAGTGTATACAAATCGGTTCGCTATCATTTTCAATCCTGAAGATTCTTCTATACGTGTAATGATTATGAATCCCATTAAATCTTATTAGTGAAAAAAAGAAATCATTGCTTTATTTCATATATGTCAAATGGTTTTATTCCACTCCATTTCGTCCAAATTTGGATAAAGAACAGTGCTCGCTTAGAAAAATTGGCGACGCCATAAAACAGCCAGGACAATTGTTCGCTAAATTCTCAAGAAGCGCGGCGAAAAAGTCGCGACAATAAAATCGACCGAGAAACGTGCGGCTCGATTCGATTCGACGCGACGCGGTGCAACCATTCGGAAGAACAATGGGAGATTCGAGCAAGTTTCCACCGTGCGTAGCCACGATGATATCTGCGTGCTCGCGGGTTTCGCACGTTGAAAGCGGTAGAACTGCGAGGAAGAAAACGATACCAAAACGATGCCGCTCCTTGCCAAAATCGGTTATCGGCATGGATAAATGTCTCGGTGCGCTGGGTACGTTATGGAGTAAACGTCGTCGCATCGTCGAGAGAGGAAGAGGATGCATCTCGGCAATGCGATGCAGAAGTTTCTTCCCCATCGGCGAGGTTGCCGCCGCATCTACCTTCGAAGTCTCTTCGCGTAGCACGGTGGCCGGTGCATTATCATAACCGCATTCTCGTGCCTCGACAAGACTAACCCTTTTCACTTACACACATCCGCAGTCGCGCGAGTACCTGCGGCTGGTGCCACTGGTACCAAGCGTGCACGGTTATACCGTGCTGATATTTCTTTATTTCTTCCGCCACGCTTAACCACTCTTATCTCCGCCCACTTCATCCCTTTAGTCTTCTGCTCTCTCTCTCCCCTCCCCTCACACACACACACACACACACACACGCGCGCGCGCGCGCGCGCACCCCCCCCCTCTCTCTCTCTCTCTCTATGCGCGATACTGGTAAGTTTCGATAAATTTCATCATCGGGAAATGATCGCTCACTTGCTTCTTAGAAAATGCGATTGATATAATTGAGGGGTATGATGTAATTGGATGATACTGAGATAGCCTTTCGTTTACATGCAAAATTATAAAGTGATTGATCGCTGTTGGCGACAGGAACTTTAATGTTTAACCAGCGAAGTCTCACACTTTTGAACAATTTTAATACTTTCGTTACTATCTATTGAAGAAATATCGAACAAATTTTTATTCCAATTTGTCTTAATAAAATATCATATATATATGAACAATTAGCTTTTATAATTTAAGAAATATATGTATTAATTATTCATCGATAAAGAAATGAGATTATAATGTTAACATTTTTTATTAGACATATAAAAATTTTCGTAAATGCAGTTGTCGAAGGCTCCATAAAAAGTAACCAGACTAAAAAATAAGTAACTATAGAATGATATGAAAAGGATAAGACGTGGGCGGGAAGTTGCTTTCTCGCGATACAGCACACCGTTTAGGATTGCATGTTGCACCGGAATGCTGCATACGCAGGTGAGACAGCTGACAACATCTGCTGGCCAAATACACGCGTTTCGTTTGGTGTGACACAATAAATTGCAAAATGTGCCGCGTCGATTGCGCTTAAGGCGGTATCTCTGGAATAGTATTTATAACGTGCAAAGGAAGATCGGTTACACGGACGCATTCGTGACTACCAGCCATTTTAATAAGTTATCGAGAGAAAAA
>NW_017259376.1:397834-409976 GCF_001594045.1 Atta colombica
CTGCAAATTACTAGGATCATAAATTTTACATTTATTAGAGATACGACGCTTTGAAATTAGAAAATCCAAAAATAATCCTATCCATTAGATCTATCGAAGTAAATTTTGATCCATGAAGTTGAACATATTCACACTGAAAAGTATAAAAATTAGAGACATAAAAAAGTATATGAAATTTGATTGTAAGCTATTATTGGTATATAACCTCGCATGATTACAAAATTGTCCTTCAAAGATACCAGGCAAATTCCCGACATCCATAACCATCCACAGGTACGATGGTCATATAATACCTTGAAGTCACAATTGTACAATTGTATCGCGACAGGGACGAAGAAGTCGCGTGTATAAATCCGATGTGTACGCTGTCGTGTCATCATTCCAGACGAGTGAAATCAACGTTTTTCCCAGCGCATCGCAGAAACCGGCACTACTAAGATCACGAATGTAGGAAGAAGATGAGGGAGAAGTCAGTAAAAGAGGAGGAGGAAGAGGATTAAGGAGGTAAAGTCGACCAGGGACAGCAAGAGAGACGGAGGGGCAGAGTCCAACCGAGCGAGCTTGGTTTTAGGTCAGATCGTGCCGCGAAAACCAATCATTGCGCGTTCTATAGCAGATTCGTCGATGTGGCGACTATCGATGTCCGATCTCCAGCTGATCGAATATAGTCGATCGAATTGTCTCGATCAGGTTGTACGTTCATGAATCGGACAAGTTTCGTACAAGATACTCTGTCTTTTAATCCTGAAACTTTAAAAATATTTTAATATTATTTATTTATTATCTTTTATATCTCTTTTAATGTATTATTATTAAATATTTTAATATTTAATAATTATTTTTGATAAAAAGTTTTTCTAATTTATATAGTTGAGATAATCAATTATATGATTTTAAAACGTATTTATTAGCCGCGAGAATTACTTAAGAATTTCCCAATTTAGCCATTATTGACAATTTAGTCATTATTGGCAATTAATTTCTAATAAGAGGAAGGGAGAAAGAGAGAAAAATGTACGTTTTGTTCCATTATAACTTACACTATTCGCGCTTAGGGCGTCCCTTATCTTGTTCTCTTCGATCCAATCAGCTTCCTCCGTGCGTGTACTTTTAGTATTCCAGTTGGCTCGCCGTTCCCGTCGTTGGCCCGTTAATCACTGTTATCGATTATCCGCGGGAGCAGATCCAACCGAGTGCCATTTCGTCCCACCGACGTGATTCCTGACCACGGTCTGCCTACCCTCGTGCAACGACGAGTCGTTGCTTCGGAATTTTTTCAAGCTGATCCGCGCAGAGCAGAAATCCGCCCGCGGCGTAACCTGAATCGTTTATAATCGTTTCAATTCCAGTATAAGCTGCAAGTACAACCGAGTATATCGATACTGTCTACTGTAGTAGTTCGCTAGCCGATCGATCGCTTACGCAACTGACTGGTATTAAAACCAGCGAAGAACACGAACAGCCACGCGCGAAAGTTCGTCCGTTGAAAGTTCATCGAATAAACGTTTGAAAAATATCAATATTACCTGTTTTTGTTGACGAAGTTCATTCAAGTTGAACAAAAATTATTATACGTCAATATAATAATAATATATAATAAATAATGATATTATTTAATAATAAGAGACTTTTGATCAATAAACGAATGATATTTTTTATTTAGATTAAGTTTACAACTCATATAATTGACATCAATTAGGAAAGATAGAAAAACGTGAAGAGATATGTATGTGAAGAGAGTAGTAACGTCAAAGTTCAATTTGAACAAACGTGTTGCGTATTTGCATCGATCGCTATTCGCTGTTGATCATCGGTTCTTTAGCAACGTCTAATGACAATCGCATCCATCAAGAGACATCGCGATAATTTCATCTTGTCTCAGCCCGCAGCAGTTCATAGATCGTAACATCGGATCTCGATAGATCATCCCGCGGGCACTTTATTATTACGTGTGCGCGAAATCGGCGACATAGAGAAGGTCGATGATGACCGCAACGACGACGCGACGATGACGTCGACGCGTTTTCCGCGTCGCAATATACTGGAAAAAAATAATCCGATTTCTCGTTCTCTCTTGCATAGGTGCGGTCGGACCTGCGGAAAATCCCCAGGCGTTCTCCGTTACAGTCAGGCGCGTGCTCGCGCGCAAACACCCGCGTAAAAAAAAAGGAAAAAAAATCCGAGCGCACGTTCTTGCGTGACTGGACTAGAAAACCGCAACTGGAAAAGTAGTCGCGAAAAAACATGACGGCCAATCGAATTTTTCCTATGATCAGAGAATTGACTCAGAATTATTTAAAAGATGTTTCTTAATTCGTTGCATTCTGTCTTGAAGCACGCAAAATCCTAAATTGAATAGTAGCTAGTAAAAAGCGACTGGAAAAGTAGTTGCGAAAAAACATGACTAATCGAATTTTTACTATGAGAGAAAGAATTATTTAAAGGATGTTCGCTAATTTGTTACATTTTATCTTGGAGGCTTAATATGTAAAATCTTAAATCGACCGCGAAATTATTATATTATGTGAAAAGTAAATATAGCACTCGTCATTTTTCGCATTTTTCTACCGTATTTCATTTCCCTGAGCGACGTAAGTTAATTACATGCTGAATTTACGTTATGAAAGATAATCGATCGATCGATCCTATCTGTACTTTTATTTTTCATTGTAATTGTATCGTGGCGCGTTAGGAATAAATGGCATCGCATAATATTATATACTCGCCGTTAGTGGGAGAAACAAGAACGCATACACTCTACAATAAACTGGTAAATGTCAAGAGCGTTAAATCTAGTTAAGCTTTTAGCGATTAAGGCCACATGACAGTTTACAGATGGAATATTAAGTTCTTCCAACACGTCGCAAAAAGCCGGTGATCCGAATGGATTATGAATGATAAATGATTTGACATTTTTCGAACAGATCGATATTAGAAATTTAACGCCACCGTTGTTTTGACGTGCGGCAATTACGAGTAATTGCAGCTCACTATTTTTATCGAAGATTTTATATTTATCAAATCGTTTGTCTACTTATTTTTGATGACGAGACAACGCAATTACACGGTGCGTTTTATGTGACTGAGCTTTATTCGATGATGATGACGATAATCACATATCGTGTTACTGTTTGATAGTCATTTTCTAAATAAATACTACCGATATTCATCAACCGTATCAAAATAACGATGCTATTATTTAGAACAAATTAAAGATAAACAAAAAATATATTATACCAATGTTTTGATGGGTAAGCTTTAATCAAACATCAAATATATATCTTATATCGATATATTCTGAATAAAATTTATTAATTCTATTTTTTAAAACAGAAATATATTTTTTTCTTTAATATTTTTGTATACCTTTTTTGTTACAAGAAGATTAAATTTTTTGTAAATATTAAAAATCACAGTTTTTTTTTTTAATTTTATTAACGACCAATTTATGTTGGAAACTATTACAAAATGTCAATTAAGAAGTATATGTTTGTATTAAAAACTTGGCGTGCCACGCCAAAAACATATTTTTAATTAATTTAAATTTTAATGGTTGTCAGGTTTAAGAGTAATCAAAGTTGTCGCCTGCTATCGCGATCATTGGAATCATTCACGCATTGATATGTGATGAATATAAACTATAAAAAATTAAAATGACGAGCCTCAATGAACGCCATACCTTGCGTATTATGCCACTCAATAGAAAAATAATAAGCCATTTCAATATGTCACTCGATAGAAAAATCGGACCATCGTCGCAATTGATCCGATTACATTCGATCGAAACGACGTGCATCGAATTTCTTGCGCCCGAGAATTCGCGATACGAACACGCGCGAATGGAGAATAAACTGTAACCTGGAGGAAAAGTGTAGTCTAACGAGTCAATTATATAAAGAGGTAACTTTCGAAGAATTTTCATGATTTTGTAAATTTAAAAAATACTCTATTTTTAGATGTCTCTTTTTCATTATTGGATGTATGAAACATAAACACTGTAGGATAATGGAGTTAATAAAAATCAATACGTTACAAATTAATTCAAGCAAATAACGCGATCAGGCAGTAACCCGATGTTATTCCGTAACTTTTCCGTCGAGGATACGAGGAGTTAGGTGAACAACATATTCAAAACACAAGCGGAACACGCGTTTCCGAGAGAGAATTTGTATCCGCGCGAATCAGCAGAATTTAGGGAAAGTGAGTAGCTTCGCGGTCGAAAAAGTCCTCGCGGGATTTCGGGGTAGTTGTCCCACGTTCTTCCCGATATAAAATCCGAGCCAGATAGGAACCGTCGCAGGACGACGGTTGCAGGGCGAGGAGGAGAGGAGAACTCGCGGAGAGCGGCACGGCAGTGTGGCGGGACGTCATAAAGTCTCATTCGTGCCGATAAAAACAAGCGGCATGGATACATACGTCGATATAAAGAAAAAAGGAAAAGGGCAGCGAAAGAAAGTGGGACGGGACGAGACGGCGGGGGATGGAATGACGGCAAAGCATCGGGCGAAGATCCAGCTACGATCGAACCGATCGTTCCGACGGTCTTGGCTTCCCACTAAATTCGCAATATATGATCCCGGGAAACCAAAACGAACCAGCTTTCACGACATCGCGGGGAGGTATCTTCTCGACAACGATACGATCGAACCTCAGACGCGCGTGGTCCGAAGAAACGACGAAGATATTGGTCGGGACGCTCATTTTAACGAAACTGAGAAATACTACCAATATATACATATATTCACGTACGTATGTCCGAGTATAATGTGTGTACGTACGCACGTGTGATTGTTAAAATGAGTTCGCTACGTTGGATACCCAATGACTGAGAGATTCAGTTGTCTCCTTGTGGCACTTTTGTGGTTTTCGACAAATCTATTCTCACAGTCTTTGATCAATCTTCAGAATTAGATAAATTCTAATCGCAACATTTTTATTCGCTGTAGCTCTTGGGCAACTTCATGCTTTGAATGATATATGATTCAAAACGATTTCAGAATTTTAATCTATGATAGTCTTAAAAAATCTTATAGAATATTAGAAGTATTTTTATGGTAATTCCGAAATAAATTATTTTATTTTAAGAAAGATTCCAGATTTTTAAGGATAAAATATTGATGGATAATAATGTGATTCAAAATGTTTTAAAATGTTTTTATTTATGATATCATAATTAAATCTAAAATTAAAAGTCCACACATAAGTTGTATAATAATTTCAGAGTGCATAAATTTGTCTTAAAAAATAAGATTTGAGATTTTTAAGAATAAAAGTATTGACTCGGATGTATCATTGATTATCTAAATATCGATGATCATGTATTCTGACATTGTGCACCTCGCGTTCTGGCATCGCGACATCCTTGACAGTTTCACGCTGTGTTATACTCAGTTAGTATACTGGGCAGTACCTTTCGGCCATCTCGAACGTGCCGATCTCTTTAGGGTTGTGGTACACGTGGCCAATACCGCGAATAACAATGCGGTTTCGTCCGTCCATGTACAAACCGATGCCCATTTGGCGCAACAATTTATGTGACGATGGGCAAACCGGAAATCATGGATTGGATATCCTCCCTGACCGTTGTGCGGATCCCACGGCGTACTGCAATCTCTTTTCAGCGGCTCGTGCGAAGGTTAACCGAGCCTATTCCCGCGAGGCGTGTATCGCAAAACCTTGAGGTTACCAGTGACATTATTTACAGCTGGGAGCATGTTCACCGAAATCGGGAATAAATTATTTATCGCGCAGCTGCCCCATCGTCGCGACTTTGTCATAAACGCCTGTGGAACGAGCAGCCAGCACGGGCCGTAACATCAGCCGTATTTTAACACTAGAAACAGCCGAACCGGTTGTCTTGACGTATGTTGGAAAAAAACCTTGTTCTTTAATGCGCTAAAGAATGGTCTTCAATATCTTCGTATTTCATAGCCAAATAAACAAAAAAATAAATTACAACACAAGGAAACGTAACTTCCTGCATGTTTCTGATTGTCGTCTTTTTCTTCTTTTTTTTTTTAAATCCACGCTGATATCTAAAATGTGTGCATAAAATATCGTGTGCATGAAAATAAGCTAGAAATCATTCTTGTTGTGCAATACGGAGACGCATATCCTCGAAGTTAAAAGCTTGTGGAGTAAGTTCGCAAAAGGCGCTCGAGTAATTGTATAATCTGCCGGACGCAACTTGTCCGCGAGAGGACAAGTGACGGGCTACGGCCCTCGATCGCAAACGCGGACCGATCTCAAGTGCGCATCTGCTGCTCGTGCTCGAGACATCCGATCTCAACGATGTCCTCTCATCGTCATCGTCGTCGTCGTCGTCGTTGTCGTCGTCGTCGTCGTCGTCGTCGTCGTCGTCGTCGTCGTCGTCGTCGTCGTCGTCGTCGTCGTCGTCGTCGTCGTCGTCGTCGTCGTCGTCGTCGTCGTCGTCGTCGTCGTCGTCGTCGTCGCCGTCATCGTCGTTGTCGTCATTGTCGTCGTCATCTCCTTCGGATCTCTCGATCTCCGAGCGGATCTTTTCTCGCACACACATGCATGTACACGGTGCATGTTTTCGTTTCTTACCTTACTTTCATACCTTCCTCGGTAGCCCTATGGCGCTGTCAGCCAGCGCGAGCGACAATGCCCGATGCAAGATAAGGATGAGATCGGGAGACTTCACGGACGAAAGATATGTACCAAAAGTTACGCTCCGTACGTATGTATGTAAGAGCGAATCGTGAGGAACTAGATCGAAGGTATTTTGCGAGCTACTACCATCTTCGCCTCGTAGACACTTATTTCTGTGATATAATGCTTCAAGATATTCTTTACGCAGTCCAAAAATGCAGGAGATGAGAAAATTATGTGCGAAGTATGAGAATACAATGCTTGATCTTGTTATAGAAGCGAAACAACACGATGATGATAAATGCGATTATTAATCATATCCATTTGATTGAAAATTTTTTGTATAATTTATATAATGCATAATATATGATATGTCGAGACTTGAGCTGATTATTAATTTGTAAACGTTTCAAATTCAAAGTTTCAGATAGAATAGAAATGATTCTTATAAATCTTATATATATTAATTTTTTTGTACAAAGAATTTTTTTTACAAAATTAATAATTTTTTTTACAAAATGAAAAGTAGAATACGGATCTCAAATATTGGGAGTCAGCGTGATAATTAATGTTCAAATCTTTCAAAGTATAATAATTTAATAATTAATCGTCAATCGGGTCAATCGGGAAAAGTCAGGGAAATTGAAATTGATCATGGAAAACCGGGAAAAGTCAAGGAAAAATATAAAAAATATCTTGAATTTTGAAATTTGAAATCACAATTTCCATAAACTGCTCCTATTTTATTGTAGATAATTGTTATAATTTTTTATTATTATATCTGACATTTATAGTAAATATGTTTAAAACTCGCACATTTAAACAATTTTAATAAAATAATTAAAATTTATATTTTATTCAGTATTTTTATTTGATCCTTTTTCATAATTGCATTCTTCTTTCCAATACTAATTTTTTTTTTTAGTTGAATTCGCACAAAATTTTAGTATATTACTTTACATTGTTTTTTATAATATATGTTAGCTTTCCTACAATTCTTGACTTTCAGTATGTTAAAATTTACATATTTTATATTGGAAAATTTTCCATTTTCATCTGGAAAACTTGTCAGGAAATTTTAAAATTTATTTTCTGTGGCCCTGATCGTATCATTAGCAAAGAAATACAATATTTAAAAGTGATACGCGTTTCGATCACTTTTAAATAATTCTCAACGGAAAGATGTGAATAATAAGAGATTAATTTTGTATTTGTTTATATTCGAGTGTGACGTCCAAGGTGTTAGCATCACCGATCTAAAGAAAATGCCAAAAATCCTTATTTATCCTAATTTTATTAGCCAGATGAGTCTAGTTCTTTTTTATGCACATAAATACACTTTTTTGTGATTTATAATATAAAAAAATTTATTGTTTATGTTATAGCCACTATTCTTTCATTAAAAAACTTAATCTTTTATGAACGTTCAGAAATTAATGGACAGTGATATGTACTGATAGTATGTATACTATTGTAGTATTATACGATCTATACAACTTGCCATTCTACTTATAAATTTAATAAATAACCGGCTATCAATCGACGATAAAATACGACGAATATCTGGCAAGGCTCCGCCGTAGTTGTCTTCGTTGACATCAAAGCTACGAGGCGTTCTGCTTTCGAAAGTTGTCATCTATGTCGCGCAATGTCCCGAGGTAGACATGAGGCATTCCGAAAGCACGTGTCGCGAACAAAATAGTGCCATTTGAAGCGAAGGCCTCGTATTTTTTTGGTCGACAGAAAAAAGAAGTAGGCGCTTAGAGATACTAACGCGTGTAACGCGCACTTTCTCTAGGCTGTGCCTCTCACGAAAAGTCCAATATTCGGGGGGGGCCGCCGAACTCAGAAAATGGCAAGGTGGACCTGTGACAAGACCCTGTCGATGTCACCAAACTTGTTCCGTCCAGATTGTATGGGCAGCTCAGCCCACTTTACGACTCGTCTTCGTTGTCGTGTCACGGCGGCCACGCGAGTATCCTAATACAAGGCAATGATCTTTGATTTCTGAGAACATTTTAAAACTTCTTATATAATATTAACCGATAGAATGCGAATTTTATTCGTCGTTATGCAATCGTTAAGCCACGCACGCCCGGTCTTCCGTAGGTCTCATTAAAATACGTGTCGCGTTTACTACTCCTCCCTTCCCCTCTCTTCTAGATAGTATCAAATTATGTAAACCGGCTTGATAACATAGTAATATCATATTATATAAACCAAATGATCGACTTAAAACAAACTTGCACCATTTACCGTGAATCTGGAAATAATATTATACATATCATGATATAAATATTCTGTAGTTTTAAGCGACGTCAGTATCTTTTTGCACTCCGGTTTTATGTGCAATTATATGAATGCGCGAATGCATATTTCCCCGTCATTGTCACAATTTATTTGTATTAATAGGATGAAATTATTCCACTTGACTGTCAATTAATCGACATAGTAGAGCATGTACTTTTACGTAAGACTAATAGACAAGTAAACAGGCTTGATGGAGATTCCGTATAATGGCGTTTATGAGATGTCTTTACGATCCCATTTCTTTGATCTCGCTTATGTTTAATGTGCGATAATGCAATATGATTCTTGAGATAATTAGTACGTTGAGGAATGCACGATGCATAAACGCGACACCTATCTCTACTTCTTTTCCTTTTCTCCATCCGACTTCTTTATGGACACGAAAGCGCGCGAATCTTCCTTTTAATCGCGTATACATAATTAATTGCAATCCTCTTTACGTCTCTCTTTCCCCGCTCTCTTTCCCATTGTCTTCATCAAATGTTCAAAGAACGATGCTTCAAGTCGATCTTTGCAATCTCTTCTTTTTTTGTTAACAACGCAGAAGAAAACATTACAATTCCATTACAATTCGTCCCCATTTTTTTAACCCTTCGCTTTCATCATTGCCATACTTAAAAATTCTTGTATATAGCGAGACATCTTGTGAAATAAACCGATTATGATGATTGCAGTAGTAAATTAGATTTCTTTAGCAATAAATAAACGTTTCGTTTGCCAATCGATATTGCTGTTAATTGCCACGTCATTTCTTTCGGACCTTGTCCGATGACGAACAACTTTTCATAATTACGCCGATTCATGTTCTAGAAAGCAGAGAAAATCCGGAAGGATACTTATCATTATTCCGCGATTCTCCAGCTGGCGGATGTCTCTCCGTGAAAAGGAGAGAGACGACGCCAGTTTTAATGTCCTTTTTACGACCCTTTAAAATGCCGTCGTCGCGGTAGCTCTCTTAATTATTTTACGAGAATTCCGACGACAATGCTCGGTGGCAAAAACAAGCGGTAACACCCTATCTACCGCTTGGCTTGCAAGCCATAGAGATTACGAGTAAACGGGTTCGGATGATTTGGAGAGCCAGCTCCGATGTCTTCTCTAATATCCTAGGCTATAAATGATGTCAAGAGAACACGAAGCGTATCCTAAAAGAGAGGCGTGAATGTATTTTGATAAAATTATTTTTACGGAATTGATATTGGTGTAACAGTTATTATAAATATCGACGCATTGATAAGTACAGAATCTTATATTTATTCCTTTTGTGAGAATAATGCTGTATTGCACTGTACTTTATTAGTTCCGTTATTTTCTTAGATAGACAACGATCTGACTGATGGTGCAGATTAAACGAGAAGCAACCGTAATACTGCTAATCATAGACGCATACTTCGCTGAAAGTTGCCGACGATTTTTACGACGAAACTTCCATATCCGTGTCACGCGAAAGAATGACGAGTAGATTTGCACATGAATAATGCATTGACCCGCACGACATCGAGAAATAAACATCATCGCGCACGGTCAGGCCACGTTAGGTCATCGTACCTCAGGAAATTAATTTTCAACTTATATCCGAACGGCCAAAATGCACATCATTAGTCACACTCTGCTCCGATAAAATGCAAATTTTCACTCGTATCAAGGAAAATCAGATTGATAATTGTACGTTTGTTTTGATTTGTATTATAAATCCGAATTTTTTACGCCGCTAATTATCTTTTGCGGTGACTAATTTAGTGGAGAAAGAAAAATTGTCGTGTCTCAGCTACCAGGAATTTTTAATTGATTGCGTTGTAATATTTCACATTTTGTTTATTGTTGCGGAATTTCAAAATTTTTAAATCCGAGACTGTTTAATATTGCCAATAACAGAATGAACAAGTGGAGACTATAAGAGTGTGTTTCTATAATATATTTACATTATACTACTAAAATCTATAATAACAAGTATTATATTAAAAATTTAATCAGATTTTTTTCTATGTAATATTTAGATTAATTGCACTTTTTGACCAGAATTATCACAATTATAATTTTTAAAATTTTATTTATGTATTCCATGTATTTTTCACGTTTTATAACTTTAAATAATTTTTTATTCTTTTTTATTCTTTATAATATTCTTTACAATATTAACTTCTGTTAATTGAATATTTCGCAGTTTTGATTGAGAATTCTAACACTGCTGAGACTCACGAAATCCATAGCGAAGCAGGTGAATTAGGAAACTTGCGCTAATTCTTAAAATTAGGTTCTTATCTCCGACGGGCCGTGAACGGTCAAGGAGAAGAGGATTTAGTGTGGCCGTGCGATGTAGAAGAGAAACAAATAGGATCTCGGTCCAATTAGGCATTTATTTATGTGTCGGCGGGCATATTAAACGAATGAAAATATGAAGGCAAAAAAATGAGAGAAAAGCCGCGAGAACGTGTCCACTCAAGTCGACCGATTGTAGATACGTCGCGCTTATAAAGACCGTAACAGGGCCTCGTTAACGAACTGCCAGGGCAGTTAAACATAAATTGCAACTTTGAACCTCTTCTCTTTCATGGCATGTCTCGGGCATTCGCTGTCGTGCAGCCCTGCTTTCTCGCCTTAAATCTGCGACCATCCGACCGGCCGCAATTTCGACGCTGCGAAACGGTCCTATCTCTCTCGTGTGTGACATCGCCACAGAAATGAAGCGGCTCAATTATAAACGCGTATGCATCTCGATCGAATATTGATTAGGTCTGTTAAGAAGGACTTCTGTTCATTCGCAGAAGTCGAAACGCGGTTGTTTTGATCAGACGAGTTAACCGAATACATAACTTCTAAATTAACGTCAAAAATATTCTTGCAATTGGATTGTTCTGTGGGTTTAATCGATACATCGATTGGCAAAAAAAAAGCGATTATATACGTAGTGCCAGATAATAGTATCTCTACTTATCTCTTTTTTCGAGTAGTTCCTAAATTTTTGCGTTGATTATTGTTACATAGAAAACAAGACAGTACCTTCATTGCGCAAGATAGTAAGTACTCTCCATTCACCAAACGATTCTCCCATTCCTCGGCCTACTTACGAATCCAATTTTCGCTTTGTGAAAAAGCGGAGGAATCGTCGTACCGTGACTGACGGGACTCTCGTCCTCTTGCGCGTGAAGAATGGCAAGAGGAAGACTAGAAGGAAGAGAGAGAGAGAGAGAGAGAGAGAGAGAGAGAGAGAGAGAGAGAG
>NW_017259376.1:410076-416521 GCF_001594045.1 Atta colombica
AGAGAGAAAGAGAAAGAAAAAGAGATGTACGGACGCGGACGGACAATGTCGCCTCGTTTATCAGAACGGCATTGTAAGGGCCATCATTGCCCTTCTCGACACACCCTTTGTTGGTTACATCCAGGCTACGCGAGCCTGGGACTACTCAATCCTTTCTTTCATTCACTCTCCGAGACTCTTTTCATTTTTCTTCTCTCGTTCTTACGCCGCGTAACAAGAACCAGGTCGGAGGGGGCGACGAGGGCAGACGGATACAGAGATGCCGCCGTGTCCCCGTTTGCACTCTCTACGGTTATCTCTTTAAAAAGCAATTGTATTCGAAAAAATGGTTCCCCGCTATCTGGAAAACGAATCGCCCAGCTCGAAGGTGGAAGGTTGAATTGTGCTCTCGTATACACATCAAGTGTTGGTGAGAATAATTTCTTAATTATGAAGATTATTTTTATTTTATATCAAAAATATACAGATATTTTAGTTGTAAAACAGTATAGAATCCGTAAAGGTCGAGGCCAAACTTACATAATGTGTCAATGAGATCGAGTAAGTAAAAAAGTTTATATAAATTTATGTCCGAAAATGTTTCGATAAAAAGTTATATAAAATAAAATTAAGAGTTTACAAGCAAAATGCATTTATTATTTTTATTTGAATTTCCAATAATTTAATAGAATTTACAATAGAAATATTTGAAAGAGTTTGACAGTTAGACAGAATATTAATCACTTTAACAATAGTTACAATAGAGAGCGATAGTTACAACAAATATTCGAAAATTCTTTCCGAAAGAATATAGGCTTTTATTCACCCACTGACTGACTCGAATTCTTTTAAATATTCTTATTGGAAATAGTAATAAATGCATTCTGCTCGCATATCTTTGAGCGTTTATAATTTTTTAAAAGCATTTATAAATTTTTTTTTTCGGAGATAAGTTTACAAGAATAAATTTATAGTTTTTTCATTTACTCGACCTCAGTAACACACTATATAAATTTGGCCATGAACTGTGAATATTCTATACATGGTACCTAAAAATTCTGTGACCAAATTTATACAATGTTAATGAAGTCGAATAAGTGAAAAAGAATTAGGTTATTAATCTATTACAAAACATAAGATCATGTAGACATCGACGATATTACCTTCGAATAAACGCTATTATTTAGTATAATATATGGTTAAATCATCGTGTAAACGTTACATTTTCTTCTCTTATAGTTCATATTGTTTGGACAACGAGGCTCACGAGCAAATTGTTCCATTCGGAGAAGTGAGAGGTACGATCGCGCAAGTTCTACGGGAAACCAAGAGGGATAAACGTTAAGGCGCGATTTAACATCGGTACAGTGAAACATCCTATGCGAGCGGAACAGTGCAATATTTACGGAGGGCGTTAGATAATTTAACGGCTTGTGCACCGCATAAGTTAAAGACTCGGTTAGCGCGAAGCAGCTATAATTTCATCGCGAGGCGGTTATATCTCAGGTCCTAACCGCGACGAAATGTTCAAAATAGTAGTACAGCCGATTGCTTTTAAGGGAGAACACCTCTTGGTACTAGTCAGTCGATTCCTTCCCGCGTTTCTCTCCTTTTCGCCATGTGAGCAGGATTTACTTCCTCCTTTTTCTCGGAAAGAAGTTCTTATTCCTTCTTGCATTTCCCTCTCTTCTTGCCCGCTCTTCGTGTCTCCGTCGAGGAAGCAACGAAAGAGATTAGCCAGCGCGACGAGTTATTCGTTGTAATTAGAGAAAATGTTAATTATAGTTCCGACAGAGTGTGCTCTCTGTTTAATTCGTAGCTGGCAACTTAACAACAACTTATTCCAGAATGTAATCCTCGTAATATCGCAATAAAAATAGTTTCATTTTTTTTATGTGGATAAAAGAAGTAATAGTGCTCACAAATTTTTCTCAATTATTTATTTAACCATTTAATTTATTTAAGTTGAATTTATAATATTTAATATGTTAAACTTAAACATGAAATTTTTTAAATAAATAAATCACGAAATATATGTTGCGGATAAGCGATTGTACTTCTGAGAAAAAAAAAACATTTAAATATAACATTTAAATATACATTTGGAGCTCACATTCGATCAAGTGCATTTTCTGAGATCTTTATTTACGTTATAATTAATATAGTAATTTAGATTCCCGAATACATAAATTCGTAAAGTAATCCTTTGTGAGCGTTTAACTTGCTTTTTAACGATTCTGTGGCATAGAATGATCCGATTTAGATTTTGAACAATTTTGATGATAAAATTAGTCAGAATGACGCCAATTATCTTTTAATACCTATTATAAAACAAAAAGTTATAGCATACTAAATCGCGTCTGATCTATATCTGGTGAAAAAAGTTACGCAACCGCATCGATAATTATATTGCGCAAAAATCTAATTAAAACAATATCATGAATTTATTTAAAATTGATCAACTTAATAATTAATAAGCTTATCTTTGATACTTATAAATTTTAAAATGTTATAAATTTTAATGTGACATGGATATAAAATTAATACAGGTTAATATTATTTTTCATAAAAATATTTTTGAAATTAGATTCTTGCAAAGATAATTATTTGAAGCATTGATTAAAAATAATAATTGTTCATGCAATATGGATCGTATATTTAATCAGGAACAGATTGTGATAACAGATTATCATTTAGAGGCGTGAAAGAAACGATAAGAAAAATATTGTAGTACTAAATTTCGAAGTCCCGAATATGATTGTAAATACAGTCATTTTACAAACTTCCGATATTTGATCATCAATCACATCTGATATACCTTGATATTTCTCAGGTTTTCCTCCGCCCGAAAACAGTTGGTTCAGTTGACATACTATGGACATTTCTCGAATCTGCCATCCTTTTTGTGTTGTAATAGCTTACAAAATTCAGATTGTGTGATATTGTTAACTATACCATACAATCATTAAATATTTCAAAGAAAATGTGAAAAGAAAAGCAACTCTAACAAAGAAGTAGATGTTTTTCAGCTTAAATTATTTTGTATAGATTGATTCCTGCAGATTGTCAGATGATTATTGATAATCCTGTCAAGTGTAAGGTTTGTTTATACATATTTAGACCTGTTCTTTTTAACTGAACTTCTTACATCGTTTATCATTTCTCTTTTATTCAACATGGAGAGAAAAAGAAGAAAGCTGAACTGTACAAGTTCAGTTGAAAAGAATAAGCTTATTGTATCAATAATAATTTTTTTCTTTAACTGCGACATTTTAATTGCTTAGATAATTCATAATTTTTTAATGAGCTCAACATACTTTTATATTACTGAAAGTGTGTGTACGTGCGTGCGTGCGTGCGTGCGCGCGCGCGCGCGCGTGTGTGTGTGTGTGTGTGTGTGTGTGCGCGTGTGTGATTAAAACAGATTTAAACTAATTAAAATTAGAACATAATTAGAAAATTGAAATTATTACAATTATTTTGAGAAATTCGTGTAGAGAATATAAAGAATACATTAAATAAAAAGAATCATATTTGTGATATTTACAATTAATTTTAAGATAAAAAGTTTTATAGAAATTAACAATGTAATGTTAATAATTTTGATTTGTGAATCATTTAAACCATTAATGAAAATAGTTCGTATATAGTGAGGATAGCAAATAAGATACTAATTATAATAGGCTTAACCCTTGAAAGAATCGATTTTGATTGATCATTCTGGTGCTTTTATTCATTCATTTAAAACGCGGGTGGAAGTAAAATAATTGACTTAGGTAGTTAAAAACGATTATGTTAATAGTGTAATAGTTTCGACAAGACAGCATGTTTTCAGCAGCCTCGTCAGCAACAGCATCGACGACGGAAGTGGATCTCAACATGCGCGCGCGTGTGATTCGTTATAATGGTTGGTCCCGAACCACCCGCTGGTCCCGTGTAAATACGGCCGCTAGCCGAAATAACCAACACGCAGGTCATCCAGCCGAGCGACCAGCTCGTAGACAATGGTGGTATATACGCATCGTTTCGTTTACAATCCGCGTGGATGGGTAAACTTTTCCATGTACCTGCAACGTCGGATAATTCGCAGGAAGTAGCGGCGAATTTTCCCAATACCGGAACGCGAACGGCGGCAAACGGTTATAAACGGAAAACAAACTGCGAGCCGAAAGTCGCCGGAATTGCGGCTGTTTTTGCCGTAACTCGAACGGGAGAGTACTCTATATTTGCGTTCGCGAACGGCTGGCAAAATTCTGGCTACCAGCATCGGAAGCGAAATTCAGTCATGGCTGTTTTATCAATCTGCATGGATCGCATCGCGTCGGATTAAGCGATCCCGCTGTTTTCCTACGTTATTTTTCTGTCGCTTCTGTTTTTGCAGGCAAAAAATTGCATGTAGATACAGAACAGTATATACCGATATATATCACGGTGTATTTTATTTCGAAGATCGAAAGAATGATGGATCAAAAAATCGAAACGTGACAATAAACATTAGGACGATATTAAGTCTTATCATTAGACTTATCATATATGATAATGGTTATCATATATGACAAATCTCTTTTCTTCTTACTTTGATCGAGTAATCTGAATTTATGTACACGTAGGCGAAACAAGTGACTCGTATAGAACGATAAAAGCATAAACGATAATTGTCTGAGCAGTTAACATCACAACGAAACTTGAAAATTACTTAGCTTTCTCTTTGTCCGTTGTTCTACGATTTAAAATAACATCCCTCACATAGAAATGGAGAAGAAAGAGACAGGCATAAACACTGGGGGTGGATAATGCAGTTGTCCGCTGTTGAGACTCTGATTGCGGATCTACCAGGAGAGAAGTTCTGCCGGCTTTTATTAGTTTTAAACACGCGTTAAATAAAACTGGGTTAAGCTTCGAGGCCTGGAGATCAGTGCGTGGTTTACAAACGTAAGCGTTCCTAAAGAAGCACAGCGAGTAGCATACCGAAGGGCGAGAGCGACCCTCGTCTCGCCTCTTCTTGCCGTTCGTGCGTGCGGGGGGGATTTGGTCCGAAGACGTAAGGTTCCCAGGGAGCATTCGGAATCGGGGAAAGTCTGCGGTAAATTGTGGTAAATTGAGCCGCGCCGTTGATCCTAGCAATAATCTCCTGGCCAGGCAATGTTCCGTACTCCTGAGAGATCGGAAGAGACTCTCTCGTCGCTCTCTCGCTCCACTTTAACGAAGCGTATCGCTTTCCGGGCCGACCCGGAATTGCGAATTAGCGCGAGGTAGGAGCATTTTTACGAAGCGAGTTATATCGATCGGTCAATAAAGCGCCGTTGGGAATTTCCAACGAACGTTAATGCTTCCATTCGAACGACTGCTACGAGAAAGGCGACGTTGTTTCTTTTTTCCACCTTGTCTTCCCCTCTCCCTTTCTTTCGAAAGAGGAGGAATTCTTTTTCTGTCAGAAAGTGCCTTGTTCGTGCCCATGGATCGACTCCAGTCTTTAATTAGACAGCTTCCTCCGCCGCCGTGTCGGTCCCCAAGAGAGCGGAAAGAATCACGAGGCGAGACCGTTCTCCATCTCGGAAGTCCTCCTCGCAATCAGCGCGCGGATTACACTTTTAATTCATTTTTTTAACTAACTCGACCGTGTCCTGTCTTACGGGATCGAGGAGCGGCGAGGAACAAAGCGCCCGCGAAGAAAGTGAAACGAGGGGTGAAAGAGCCTTATAACTTCCGAACAGAGAAATTGTTCCGCATTACCCTGAAGCGTTTTTGTCAAAATAAAAGTAAAGCCTGTCTTCTCGACAAAATTTATGTTAATTTCTCTGTTCGGAAATAAAAGCTGTTTGCAGCAGCGAAATGTAATTAATAATTATTTCGAGATATTTCTCAAATAATTATAATTAACGCGTTTGTAATTATTAAATTTTTGATCGAAAAATATCAGTACTATATTGCATTATGATTATTTAACCGTATTATTTGACCGTATTTGCTTTGCTTGCATAGAATAAGTATCAGTTCGACAGGCCATCGCTATGCATTCGTTTCGGTACACAAATCCAACGCGAGACTAAATCCGGTATCGGTTCCAGCAAATTCTGAATAGCGAATGTGGGAATATACGCGACCCGTTCATCGATATTATAGCGCAATAACGCATGTACATATTCAATATCACATTAAAACAGTATTCGCCGTATAATTAACTTTTTCTTACTCACGCATGCCTTCGCTTGCGGCCACCTAGCTTGCAAAAAGTTCAACCGAGAAAAATTTGTGGATTTACTATCGCCAAGGAAATATACCGATTATGAAACGCTCTTATGGAAATCATAGATATCTATACACTATCCTCATCTCACTCTAACCCAACTATTATTGCTTATCAATTGTGCATCCCCCGCCGGTACAAATGTTTTTGCTCTTCATCCGAAATTGCATGAAATCGTTCGCTCTCTCTCTCTCTCTCTCTCTCTCTCTCTCTCTCTCT
>NW_017259376.1:416621-421568 GCF_001594045.1 Atta colombica
GCATTTCTCCTCGTTCCTTCATTCTCCCATCGAATAAGTGGCCATAAACGTAAACCGTGTTCTTTTAAGTGGGGCGCGTTTAAAAAGATCGCCTAGGCACGTATGATCGCTTGGGTTTCGAGGGAATCGTTCTTCCTCCCTCGTCTCCGGGCTTCCTCGTCTCACGTTCGCTCCAGCTTTTGAAGGGAAAGAAACGCGCGAGCAAGGCGGCATGCAGGGTGAACAGCAGAGGGGAGGACGGTTTAGATGAAAGCGTAGGGTAGACTCCGCTGCACGCGCGCGCGATCGCGCGGATAGTAATATTCTTGAACCCCCAAGAGAAGGCTTACTGCAATAACCCTCACGGCTCAGACTCAAAACCCGCCGTTCACTCTATGTATCTCTCTTACCTCTTTCCGCCCCCCGCCCTTCATTTCCAACCTTCCTGCGGGATCCTCCATCACCGGCTGCCGCTCCACCTCTTACACGCTTCTGACTCACTATAAATCTCACGCACCTCTAAATCGGACAAACGCGCGAGCGGCCTTCGCGTGGAGGAATCCAGAAGAAAGTGTCTCGGATACTCGAACGGCAGCTTTTCCGATGGCAGCAAAGAAAACGCGGTTCGAAAGTGGAAAACCGCGTGGGTGGATCATCGAGAGAAGAGCTGCCGCTCCCGCGAAGATTTGCACAAATGGAATCCGGAAGGCAATTCCAGAGTATCGCCAGGGTTTCTTATTCTATGGGCCTCTCAACTATTCGTGGAGTAGCGATTGCTTGTGTGAATCTATCTGAGTGTATTTTTATCGAAACTCACGAGTTGTTACATAATTATTTAACAATTCTATCAATAGAATAATCTTTTAATTTTTTGAGACGAAAGCTTTCATCTATTATAAAAAGACAGCACTTAAACAGGCGTTTGATGAAAATTTCGAAACTGCAGAATATTTCAAGCGCGGATATAACCCCGGGCTGGTCGCCTGGATGCCTCTCTCGCGCGATGCTCTCCTCCTCGGAATTAGTAGGAGCTGATCGAGGGGTAGAAAAAAAATTGGTAGCAATAAAAATAAATTACATGCATCGTAACGCCTGGTAGTACCGCCGGGAGAGCTCGCAGGCATCCATCCTACTTGCATACTTCGAGTCCTGATTAAAATTGGGGTGCGGTAGGAAAGAAGCGATCGGTTTTGCCCCGGGCCTTGCGTCGCTTCGGGAAACCGTCTTTCCGTTTCTTTTTCTTCTTCTCGTTCTTTCCTGTTGTTTTTGCATTTTCTTTTTTTTTTGCCATCGCGCAACTGCTGTCCCTTCGTCACAACACATACAGGTGCGTCTGCAGGTATCAATTATCAAAATTTAGCCTGCGACGAAGAACGGCATTGCATAAAATGTTCAATAATAATGACCATGCAAACACGCGAATTACGGCGAACGCCGATTAACGAAAATCGTCGAACCCGGTAACCGAAAATTCACAGATTACTCGTGTTTCGCCGTTAATCAATCGCCGCGATGATTGGGCAAATTTATTAGCGTGATAACGATGCGTATCGGCTACACCATTACCATATTTAATATTTACACGCCGAGACTGCGAGATACCTTTTTCGTCAAAAAATAATTGGCACTTTAAATGCTTATTTGTTCTAATATAAATAGTTTTTGTGTGGATTACTATGAAGGCATAATTTCAGAAGAATACATTTCAATTATCGTTATATCTGGTAATCATACAAAGATATTTATAATACAATTCTACATCAATAAGAGATAGAGAATGGGCGACAGACCTGAATGGAAGGAGAAACGAGAGGAACGTTGATCGTGTAAGCGTAGGCGTGTAAGAAACTCGCCTCTCTCAAAGTAAACGTAAGAGGAGCGCTATGATATCGGCGACGCGCAGTGCACAGTGCAGGCGGTATTTTCACATTTATTTAAAGCGCAAGGACACCTAGTCGCCGAGTCCCGACTTCGCAGTGCCGATCGCAAAGTGCCAAGATGTATCCTCGTCCACGTAATCGTACTGCGTGCGATACACGAGGCAAGACAGAGAAAAAGCCGCGAGTAGAGATGAAAAGAAACGAAAAGGAATGAGGAACGCAAGTAGAAACTTGGCCACCACCGTCGCTGCCATCACAAACTTATTAGGCGCCATTATACGCAATAAATCATCGTAATTGTAATTACCCTATTGCAGCAACTATTAATGCTTAAGAATCGAGCGATATAATCGCGTTAATTGCTGTTATCAACTTGTTGAAGACAGTTCCTTCCGATGTCGCTTTGACATTGCATTTGTAAATCATCATCAGCTGTCTGATAAGGCATCAGTCGATTAGTTGACATTAAGTCCTTGTTATTTTTCGCACTCATGTCATTTTTTGTTATTAGGGAGAGAGTCAAGATGATACATATATCATCCTTCATCATAACCTTGCCTTACGTAATAAGGTTCGGTTGCGGGAACTTTATTGGAAAGCAGATTTTGTTTAAAGTACGAAGAAAGGACATCTTTTATCTAAATACCGTATCTCTAAACAAGCAAAACAAGCGAAACTTACGCAGATATGCAAATAATGGAACGGCTAGTGTGTAATATGATTATGACTTTATATTCTAACTTGAGCACGTGATTGCGCGATCAGAAGTTATTTCCGTCGATATGCGCATTAGACCACGAAAAAATTAAAAGCTGCTAATTAGATACTATGTATTTTTATCAACATGTTTATTTCGCAAAGAAATCACTATATTTATCATTTTCCTCAATCATTCTCGATTTATCATAATACAATTTCTTAATTCTATCGAAGTTCTATTTCAAGAAATTAAATCTGCATATACAAAGCGAATAAGAAGAAATGACAGGAGACGATATAGGACGAAAAGTACTGGGCCCAGGATTATTTCCAGAACAAGGAGGCTCAACATCAGTTCGATGGAGACAGCTGAAAGTAAAAGGCGAAGGTTTGCGATGACCAACAATTCCTGGAGAATGATACCGATGGTGTCACTATGGTAACCCACGGATTACGAAGCATCAGATAATCACGTGCGTTGTGCACGTTTGGGCGAACGTGTAGGCGTGGAGTCCGCGTGGAGCTCGATGGAATCTGTTTGCATTAACCCAGGACTCGTATTCTTCGATATCGACATCAACCGAACTTGTTATTTGCTCCAGTACCAGAGTAAAAATTTTCCGCTAAGTTATGGCTAATATACAAGTCAGGAGTTGATCTTTTATTTTGCTCGCAACTAGGCTTCTTCCTATGATGATTCAAGAAGATAAATATTAGAAAACTAATATGAAACAAAAAATTACGATTTATTGCTTATTAAAAAACTAGTAGCAACTTTGGATCTACACTTTTTTTATTAGATTCTTACAAAAAGTGCAGTAGCGTACCCCGTAGATAAAGTGATTCGACGATTCAACTAATGAGATCGTTCTGTCACAGATTATAGTGATTAACAACGCGAAAGATTAGCGTTTACCGGCTTTACGCAAACCGGTTTTATTACTTATCGCATCCGTGATTCTGGAATATTGGATTCCTCGGCGATCACGTGAATCCTTGCACTTTTGCTCTCACACGAAAGAATACGTGGAAACGAGACGCACAATATAAATTCATAGAACACATTTTTTATTAAATTAATATTATCAAGAGAGTTAAAGCAATTGTAAACTTATAGATTGTCCTATGTACCCCACGCAACAATTATCGCGCATTCATTTTATTAATACCAATTACGTTTACATATAACAACGGCTTGCAGAATACTCGAGTATCATAGACAATCGAAAAATGTCAGACTAATAACGTTGCTCACGGACAGAATAGAAGGTGGTAGAGAAAGAAGAAAAAGAAGAAGAAAAAGTGTAGAAAGAAAAGGAAGGATGCTATTCACCGAAGCAGTTATCGCGGATGAGGCAGGCCCATCGAAAAGGCACAGTAAACGATTTTATTAATGGTGCGTCTATAGCATAAACACTTTACGTAAGGATATTATCGATAAATCGGAACCTACAACCGTCCACTTCTATTCCCGTTCTATCTTCCAGATCGCGGACCTATCGTCGATCATTGCACATCGTACATACGAAGAAACCGACGCGATGCGACGCAATATAATGTCCGTCTCTATTTAACCGTCTCCATACGCATCGTCAACTCGCACCTCGTTTTTCTTCGGGCCGACTGCATTCCTGATAGCGTCGTCCCTCGCAAAAACGTCTCCTAAGAGAAACGGTAATCATGATCAGGAATAAAATGAAAATGATAGATGGTCAAATGATTTAATTCAAGGATAAAACGGAAGAAACATGAATAAAGATAAAATTTGAGACACGAAGATACGATGTTGCTTTAGAAAAAAGAGATAATAAACTTATTTTTCGAGACATATCGGTGTTTGTCAGTGAAATAAATTATCATTTTTCCTTCTTGGCATGCTTCTTGGGGTGTATTTTCTTTATTCGCTAAGAACAGCCTCGAGAACACCCTTGGAGCGATAAGCCGCGTCTTTAATTTCTAAATCCACGGGCCCGGCGATTTGGATTGTCCCGGGGGATGTGTAATTTCGCACGGACCCTTGCTCTCTCATTAAAGACCCGCATGGAATTCGCATCCGCCGCGGCAACCAGTAAGATACTCGTGCCAATCGTAAATATCATGTGGTATCTTTTAAATAGGGATGTCGAGATGCGCGCGCGAGCGCAAAATTGTAATCGGACTTATCGCGGATGCGGTGTAATTAATTGAGTCTCGCGTAACGATGCACCGATAACCCGGAACACGATAATAGCAGAACGAAAGGCACTTAGATGAGAAAGGATCACCTCCAATCAACATATCGTGTTCTCCAAATGTGATACGGATCGTAAGATATCACATTACCTTAAACATAAACATATATATATATATATATAGTGTTTATTTACGCGTATTTACGCGTGTATATATA
>NW_017259376.1:421668-428855 GCF_001594045.1 Atta colombica
GCGTGGCCGCACGAGCCGATGGTCATTATCGCGTTGAGGCGTCGTAAATGTGCGACCGAATGCGAACGCGACGATGGACGTTCTGGAATGGAAGGAGCGTCGTTGTCTTCGATGTCGTGTCAAGGATCGTGAACGATATCGTAAGCGAAATCGATTCCTTCTCGCGAGGAAAAGGAAGGATAAAATTGTCCTCCCTCCCTCCTTTCCTCTGGGGACACACGCTTGTTTCGCGTGATGGTGCGTGCTTGCGGCGCATTCTCGTTATAATTGCACGTCGCGCGGCCTGAAACGCGATCTGGATCGCGTGACCGTTGCGACGCGACGTTAGCTGACGACGATGATGGTGTTACGCCAGAAGCCAACTATCATTAGCGGGCACGATTAATAGGACGACAGGTCCTCGGCGATCGTCCATGTAATGCAAAGAATCTACTGATTAATAACTCACGGTTGCAGCAGCAAAAATTTTTTACGCGACTTCGATAATATTTGGTACTATTCTACACACGCGAGGATTTTTTTATTTAATCACTTGTATGATCTTTGACAGCGTGTGCATTAATAAATTAAATGAACTTAATATTTAATGTAACATAATTCGAATAATAACTACTAGCGCGTATTTTTATCTATTTAAAAAAATCCTCGCAAAAGAAATAAACTATACTGAGAAAAATTCCAATTAAATTTATAAAAAGGTCCAACAAGAATTTTGATAAAACTAAACACATTTTTGGTTATTATAAATTCAGTTTAGTCTCACTAAAATGCCATTCTTATTGGATCTTTTTTTTATTTAATCAGAATTTTTTTTATATGTAAAAGTCAACAAATCAATATTGCAAACTATTATTGTAATAAAAAGACTTCTTTTGTGCATTTTAAGATCAATATAAGCATAAAGATGATTCTTCTCAAAAATTAAATTGCAACAGTAAAATATATAAAAGAAGAAAAGATAACAACGGCATCAAATCGGAAATTGTTCTTTCGATAAATCGACGATAGTCGAACAAGAATAGCAAGGGAGCTTTTCGTCAGCCACGTGGTGAAAGTTTGGTAACCGGGGGATGTTCATAGGTACATTCGTGCCGGCAGTTGGCGGTGCGAAAGCCGCCGGGCGGCAACCGTCCGGAAGCGCTCCACTTTCCACGCGGGGGGAATCCTCACGCTTTCGTCTCACGTGGCATCCTCATGGCGCTTTTCAACGGCAACGTGAAAACGGCGCGTGCTCGGGATGCGCACCTTCGCGGCCTGATTAGCAACCCAGACCGAGCGAAGGCCAATGGCACCCTGCCTGCCTGCCTGGTCTTCCGCGAGGAGTATAAGGGGTAGCGTGCCGTGCGAAAGAGACAGAGAGAAGGAAAGAGCGAGAGAACAGGGGAGGGGGTTGGTCTGATGGTGGAAGCGCCGCCGACACGGTGGTACTCTGGTTGCCGGTAGTGGTGGTACGCGGTGCGCGACATAAATATGTATGTATCATCCGCTGCGACCTGCCCCACTACCCCACTAGGTCAGACTCATGCTTCATCACAATGAGCACCTTGCCTTGCTGCTCGTTCTGCTCCTTTCCGCCTCTCGTCCCATTCAAGTGGATGGGTCGAAACCCCTTTCGATTATCACCAAAGACCTAAGCTGACTCCCAAAAGGATCATCACGCCATCGATAAATAATTGTTAGATAGAACAGTCTAATCTCAGTGCTGATAATAAGATCATGATTAGAATTATTTACTATGGTTATGTAATTGTGATCAATGTTTAATGTTTTATCAGGTTAATGAATAAGATACAATCCTTAATTAGAAGCTGATACTTTCAGCCGATTTTTTTCGATTCCCTCGTACTAAAGCCTTAAAGAGCTATAGCAAAGTGTGTACAGACGTTAGTGTGAATATAAATACTAATGGACAGATCAATCGGCAAGGCTACGTAAACTCAAAAGTTTTTATTCCAGTGTCGGTTCAGCTGACTTCGATCTGACGTTGCATGCAGCCAGTCGGTGACGTGGACGTACTCTGACGTCACCATCGACATTCCCATCTCTCTCGCGTACATGCACGGGGGTTGCGCAAGGTCTGGGTGGTAAGGAGAGGGGCGTGCGGGAGGAGAGTGCTGCGTAGGACGGGATACCGAGGGGGCCAACAACTTGAGGAACGGGGGAAGAGAAGGAGAGAGGGAGAGAGTAGCTCTTACATATTTATGCCGCGTTCTACACGCAACACCCATCTCGGGGGTGGTAGGAACCAACCCTCTCTGCGCTTACTACGTCGTCTGGTTCGAGATAGTACGCCGACCTTGTGCGCGCTTTCACGGGACGGTTGTCTGCAGCCCTGGAGATGCTAATCAGTTGGTTGATAATGTGCGTCGCTTGAACGCGTACGAAACGAAGCTACCGTTGCGATCGTCTTCGTGATGATCGCGTGACTTTATCGGTATTCAGTCGAACGAAACACGTTCGAGAGAGGTAGTTCGAAGACTCACGTCAATGAGTCGGGAAAAGAATGACCGTGTATGATAAGTGTGCGGTTATGCCAGGAATGCTTCGCAGGAGTCATTGGTGCGCAGCGCGTCTTGACACTAATGAGACTGCCTGACGAATAATTCTGATTCATTAGACTGGCATAATCATGCGCATTCATCCACACGAAAATTAAGCCGAATAATTGAACAGTGCGAAGAAACAGTATCTTCTCGAGAAATATCAGTGTACCATCGTCGATCTTTATCTGTTGTGAAGATTAAAAAAATATTTCACACTAATGAAATAAGCTTTATATGTTTACTTAATTTACAGCCCATCAGTCATCTTCAAATAAAAATTATTATTACTCCAATAGTTTTTAATAACAATAGCTATTATTTCCAAATATATTCGACTGACAACTTGTTTAATTATTATACGATTTATAGTGTATAAAATTTACACAACGAACCGTTTTGTAATAAACTCACTAAATCATTACCTTTGTCAATAGAAGATGTTTATTAACGCACGTATAACTGCAATTAGTGACCAATTACAATCTTTCCAGTGATAATCCTTTCGTAGATAATTCTCGATTTTAAGAAATCGGACGGAAACTCTTCAGAGATCAATCAGTCTGAATCGCGCTATTATCCGCTCCAGGCAATCGCGTTATCTTAATGATAAGAAATATTGTCCGAAGCACGATGCAGCATGAAACATTATCTACGATCCACGGTCACGTGGTGCATCCCATGCACATCACGAACATGAAGAGTCCATGTTTTATACTAACTAACGGTCACGATAGCTTACAACGAATCATTGCTAACAACGCTGGCAGATCTTAAAGTGACGGACCAGCAGCTTCATCATTTGCATACTTGACAATTCGCTTTCGCATACTTCCATCGACAGACACGAAGATAAGCAATGAAGTGTTGGATCGGCTTGGTACGGTATCATGTATAAGAAACAATTATTGCTTCCCCGTGACACTTCGCGCGACTGGTAGACAAAAGATTTAACGATGCATCATCGATGTGGTTTACGAGCATTTTGCTATTGTATCGTCGCGAATTTTCTTTTCCCAATATTCCATAAGATTATTACTTCCTATAATATAAGCAGTCTGGTTATCTCAAATAGATTTTATATTTTGATATCTCCTAATGCATCTGGTTCTTCAAATTTCTCTCTAATCAAATAAGATTCTTTTTTTTTTTATGAGAAATAATTAAAACTCTGATTCGATATTTGAAGCTTTGATTCGATTTTTTTAAAGTATCTAATTTATCAAGTAGTAATGTAAACGATTTTATGCGAAACTTACATGTAAGTTACAATATATGCAATTTACTTTTATGGATATCAACGAAGGATCAAACTCACGTAGTGACGAAAGCGAAGGAGACAGAGGAAACCCGGGGCTGCGAGTCGGAGGGAAGTCGAGACAGACACGCGTGTCGTCACGGCTTACCCAGGATGCGCGTGTCTTCCCTTAACAGTCTGTTCGCCTTGATAGAAATCGTTCAGGAAAAAAACACGTAGCGTCGGTTACATAAAAGTGCGGGCGACTACTTCCGCCGGGGTGTGCCTGAGATTGTAAGGATCCAGCCAGAGATATGAATCACGGATAAAAGATCGTTTCCTCGGTTACTAGGATAATGTCTAAAGTTACAAAAATTTTTAAGAGCGCATATTTTCTTTTTAAAAATCACCGATTCACGAGAAAAAATTTTTTATTATTCTTATAATACTTTTGAATGATGACATACAATATATCAAATTTTATATTAAACTTTTCAATAAAATTATAGTCTTTTAAAAATTTTAAGATTATATAGCATTATATATAATGTATGTAAAGTAACTCAGACTGATATTAATTCTCTATAAACGATAGGGATGTGACCTTCCAACATTAATTATAGTAATTTCTAACGCACAAGCGATCACATGTAGGATTACAACTTACGCGCGTTTATCACTTCAAGAAAATCACGGAAACAATTTCCTGGTCAAGATTTTTCTCTTTTAATCACTATATCGTAATAAACCACCGCATCGTCAATCTTTATCACTTTAACTCTATTTTTCATATAGATATAATCTTTAGCAATAAACCTATAATTGATAAAATAATTTTATTAAATGTTTCTTTCTTGTATCATTTGAAACGTGTAAAAAGTAGTATGTCAACAAATAATAAAATGATTTGTTAAATCGAGTTTAATTAAATCGATGGTAATATCGATTATGTATCGCTGTAATCTAAAGTTTCCCTTTTTTGTAATGGAGGGGTAATGTTGAAATTGTATTGTTGCAGAAGACTAGCGTATCATGTGCCTTCGAGGAAATCTACTTACATATTATACGAATAATATCCAGATTGTTCAAGAGGTAATCGCCTGCTTCTACGTAGCTACTGATGATCTTCGTCGCCCTCCTGATACTATTATGCGAACTCGTTAGACACAATCGCGCATTCCGGTACTTAGAAATACGAGCAACAAAATTAAATCGTTTTTTCATTAAAATCGTAACACAACATTGTTGAATCTTGCTGGCTATATCTAGAAGTGCAATTAATCCAACTGTTATTAACTATAATTAAAAAAAATGTTATTACGTTTGAATTTATAAACTGTTCATGATATTTTTAGTTTCTTTTTTTATCCTTTTTCCTTGCGATTTATTATTGCGCTATATTATGTTGCATAAAAAAAAAAGAGAGAGAAAGAGAAAGCAATGATGTTATTAAAAGTATAGCTACAGAATAATTTATTTTCTTTCTTAAGTCTAGCTACATTCGTAAATATGCATACTCAAGCGTAATCAAGCTTTGATCGTATAAACAACGTTTCGAAAAACAATGTAGCGCGCGACAGTGATATAAATTATGTGAATTTTATCTTCCCAGAATTATTGGAACTCATAAAGTTTAAAAAAAAATAATCGTGTAAAATTAATAATATATAAAATTTATAATAATGATAAATTATATTGAGAAAAATACAAATTAACAATTCAACAAAGGTATCGTCGTAACTAACAATAAACGTGTACTTGGCCGAGCAAAAGGGCGTCTCTATCTAACAATAAGATTCATCACGCGGGTTTCAGGAGCGTATCCAGGCACAGGAAGCGAAGAAAGAGAGACGAGGCGAGGGAACCGAGCGTGCAGAACCGAGTACCGGGCAAAGCGCTCGGCTGCAATTTTTCTCGCTACATACGTGACAAGAGTAGAAATGAGAAGAGAAAGGATCCAGGTAGGGAGAAAAGGGCGGTGGAAAGCGAGGGAAAAAAAGTCAGTCGCGAATTTCCGTCCATCGCGAACGACGATCGTGCCTGATGGTGGGACGCCGAATTACTCGCAAGGGATTTTCCAACTTTCAAAATCCTTACGTCGTTTCCTTTTCCTAAAATGCCGTATTCGAAAGTAGGATAGCAGTCGTTTACGCGATTCGCCAGGGAAAGTAGCTGATAACAATATCAATTTCTTTAATAACCAACGTAATTTCATTTACAGATTTCTCATTATTAATAATCTTATAATCGATCTCTCGATAATTTTTTATATTATACATTAATTTTTTAATTGATATGTATAGCAATATCGAAGAATTTATTTGAGAAGTGTTTGTGAAAACACTAAATCGGACCGATCAAGAGACATCGATCCAATTTTTTTTTAAATCTCAAGCAGACGGCTGCAATCTCCACAGACGGAATAAAAGTATATCTTGTCTGGAGAGAAGCGTCGAGAGTAAATCAGACACTATCGGAATTCACATTAGATCACTAAGCCTGATTCGCATTGACACGTATCGTGCCTTTGGGGCGGAAAATATGATTGCTTCGTCTCCGTTGTCTAGATGGGTAAGCATCAGGGAGAGTGAGGGCGGATTAATGCCACCCTCGGGGATCCACGTGGCTTTTCCACCTTCGCTGTATTCACCCCGCTCTAGCCTCGTGTTTGCTCGGGCGGTTTTATGCCTTATACTTTTAAGACCTCGCTCACCTTTTACGAAGATTAGTCGACATTTGCTCGAAATAGCTTTACCCGAATTATTGTTTATGATCCTGACATTAATTGCAGTTGATAAGACTATGCTTACTTATAAAAGCGAAGCCTTATTTATGAAAGTGGGCGCATGACAACCTTCCTTATTTTTTGGAAAAATTCTCTTTAATAAATAGAAAAAATTTTTTTTGATTTGCTTCTCTTTAATCGAGACTTATCATAATACTTAATATTTTATTAGATTTAATTGAATTATATTATCATTAAATTGAAAACAAAAATTATCGCTAATCTATTTTATGTTAATTAAAATTAACTTATAAACCATGACGTATCTACGTAGTATCAACTATTTCGAGATAAATAAATCAATGCATAAATAAATCATATCCTCTGCTATCGTTGGACGACTTATCGATATTCTTTAAGATAGGTATTTGGGGACGCTTCCGGCTAATCTGCTGGCAAAACAAAATCGGTCCCCAACAAGAGCACGATTTATATAAAGTTCCGTATCGACATCACTTCGATGGAACAACAACTGGGGAGTTATCAGGATCGATAAAAAGTCTCGCAATAAGCCACTGATATGGCCGTGCTATTTTATTGTGTCACGTGCGAAGGCATAGACAAACTCCCCTCCTACCATCCTCTTTTCTTCTCCCGCACATCCCATGTATATATATATATATAT